>NC_071267.1:7221338-7446338 GCF_023375685.1 Ictalurus furcatus
AAAATATAGTTGATGTATATAGTATATGTAAAAAAAAGAAAGAAAAAGGGCAAAGCCCAAAATAGATTTTAATATCAGCAAGATTTAAACAAATGCGCTTCTGAGACCTGTGCCACCATTTGCTCATTTACTTTTGCTGCAGTGAACAGTTTGGGGAAAAGCTAGAAATAGGGAAATTCACTTATACAGTAAAGTCTTCTTGTATGCAAAGGTAAAATCATGATAATGATCAAAATAATTGAAGTAAAATTCTAACATACGTCTAGGTGTACAAAATTAAAATAAGGTAAAAATAAAATAAAATAAAGAAAAAGATGTCTACAAGTTTACCCATAAGGCTTGAAAAAGAAATTTAATTGAAAAACTATACCATATTTTATCTAAAAGTTATTTTATCTATTTGTTTAATTCTTGCTAATTTCCTGACAAATAATTTGTTGTTAAGACCATTTAAAGCATAATATTTTGCCATTTTGGCACTTTTTCTGCCCACATTTTACATACTGTATATATTTATGGATTTAACGGATTATGCGGGTATTAGTAAATAATAAAATAGATGAGCCTATGAGTTAAGTAATGTACTAAGATATTAAATTATTTCACATTTAAATATTCCCTTGCACAGCTGATGAAGGGCTTATTTCCCCCCCAAAACATCAAAACATCATTTAGAAACACTGGGTTCTAAGCTGCAATTGTATGTGTATAGTTTTTTTTTTCTTGTGGTAAGAGGTTGCCAAAGTATGGCACCTCTCTTGTAATTGTGTAATGTGGGGTTACGCTCTTATGTGATGCAATGTTAAACATGATTTATTGAAGATTTGTTGCCAAAACTATGTGGGGGGAAAAAAAAATAAAAATAAATAATGACTAGGCATGACCAAACACACTTACCACAGATGTTCCAAACAGTGGTTTAGTCAGGGTCACTGTGGCCTGGAGAAACCATGAGCTGTCAAGCAGGACTGTTGAACAATTTATGTGGCTCACATATACGATAATCTCAGATCTGGAGTACAATATGTGATGACGTACAGTTAGTGAGAGATGGATAATGTTTTGGAATAGAGAAAAGAGAAAGACACTACTTGTTAGGTGGCTTTGATCAATGGTGTGCTCTGTGGAGATAGCTGAGATGGTTGCCTGGTCATCTGTGAGTCATTTCAGGACATCCCATAGCTGTGCAATTAGTCATAAAGATCTCTTGCCTTGCTTTTCTAGCTGCTTGAATTACAAATCTATTTTCACAAGAAAGGGAAGAGTCATATTCACATATAAAACATGTCACGTCACTTAGTTCAGCCTACATGATGATTATTCTGTAAGCGCTTTACAAAAGTTGCTTCTTAAAGAAAAATAGTAAACTGTTCTAGTTAGATGTTATGCCAATAACATTTGGAAATCTATACCAGAAATGCTCATTAAGCCTTAGGCAGTAAACCTCAGCCATATGTACAATATCTGTATTCTCATGGATTTGTACATCGTGTGTGGCTTTCACACTCTGGTACTGAACTTGGTGGCACTGTCTTGGGACACATTTCTCAGTCAGTAAAGCACTTTTTTGTGGGTTAACAGGGTCATTGCAGAGTTTAGGTCAGCCGTCCATAATGCTTTGAACCACTTCAGTTCTGCAGCATGGATGAACTGTTGAACTCTGAATGTGATACTACATTGCCTTGCAACAGATTTTAAAAAAGACAGTTGAGTTCACTCTTCATTCCCTTTTGCTGAGAAACAATTTCCACGAAGTTATGTTGAGGGTCTCTAGGGTGGCAAATGCAGGTTGAGCCAGCGGTCAGTGGTGCTTAGGGGCACGCATATGTTGCCATGAAAAGACGGGGCTCAGCTGCCAGGCAGAAACGACTTCAGAACAGGCATCACTCGGCAGCCTCGTTCTGCTCGAAATGTAAATAAGATTTAGTGAGAGAGTTGTTCTTGACAGCTGTGAACCAGTGAACCCTAGATTCAGCAGGGAGGTTGGAAATTAGAGCCATTTTCATTTGCAGGTAAAACCCCTTCATCCCTTACTAATACGCCACAGCCATAGCTTCTGTTTAATAAGCACTCACTATGTACTGCTGAAACCAATCCTTTCTGTACTGGTGTCCCCTTTTGTGCTACATATCACAGAGGGGCATAGAAGGGAGACTCATATCAATCTAGAATTTGTACTACTTGTAAGACTCGCAGAACTCTAGTTCATATAGTCAGTAATAAGCATTGGTAGTATAAAACAAGCCCCCAGATTACACCACATGTGAACACAAAATGATCCTTTGTTAGACCACTTGGAATAATCATAATAATAATAATGATACCAATTACTGCTGAGAGGCTCATGTCTCCTCAAGGGTCCTGAATACGTGGTTTACAACAATTAGACATCCTGTTTTCCCCTTTCTGCAGATATACTGCAATTAAAACCCACAAGGCACCATTGATACTGTAAGCCTACACATTCTCAGTACGGTGACTCTATTAAGGTATTTTGTTCTCAACATTAATCAACACATCTCCCACTCCTTAAGCCTATTCATTGCACCATCACCCTTTAGTGCTCTCCCAAATCTGCCTTGTCAGTAATTGCCCCTTTTGAATAGCCCTTCTCTGCTTGTCCAACTTGAACACCATTATTCTAATCTTGTGATGTAAAATTACCTATAATTTGCCTTGTGATGCCCTGCTTCATTCAGTAACACGTCTTCTCTTCCCCTGGCCCGCAAGTGGGTGCATATTTTCAACAAATCAGGCTGGAGATATATAAAGGGTGGGATATGTAAAGAAGTACCTTAAGGTCTAAAATCAAACACAAGTGGAATTTATTTGATCAAATGCAGATTTACAGAAGCAGGAGTGAAAATGGATTACTCGGCTTTGGTTGTGTAGTGAGGTAAGAGCCTGTCTATAATGCAAAAACATTTTGGCACTGTGATTGTTGTTCAATAGGTCTGTGTCGATTTTTTTTCTCAGAAACCTATGGAAATCTGTATTACATATGACTAATTAAACTATCTATCTATCTATCTATCTATCTATCTATCTATCTATATATATATATATATATATATATATATATATATATATATATATATATATATATATATATATATATATATATATATAGGTACGTCCAATTTCCAAAATTGTTTCATGTAATATCGAATACAAATTCTCTGAACAACCGAGCTGATATCCCTGAATGAATACTGAGTAAGAGTGATACTACAAGGTTCAGACTGGTGCTGTGTGTTGGTGTGTTAGCTCAGTGGTGGAGTCCTGACAGAAGTTCTTTGTAATGCGCCTGTTTAGACAAGTTGAATGGACTGTGCTGAGTGAGCCAGGTCAAAGTCAGGTCAAGTGGACCTCACAAAACTCAGGAGCCTCTCATTTACTCAGGTTTAATGCGCATGGAAATAATGAGGAAAATATATCATGAGCAACATGCCTTCTTTTTAGAGTTTTATAACGTGAAGCAAAAAATTCTAACATGGCAAGCTCCTCTATTATTTAAGAAAACACGCAGTTTTAAACTGAAGCATATTTTAGATCGGATAAAAACGATTCTGATATACGACATTAATGAAAAGTATCAAGATCGAAATGAACACTTTCATGTATTGTGTATCCACACATGTAGTCCGTTAGTTTAAGGTTGTTTTTTAATATATAAAATTTGAATCTCACCTCGAAAACACTTCAATGTTATTTACACCACTACCCTGATTTTTATTTTTATTATCGGTACGGTTACAGGCACAACACAAAAAGGTTTAATCAAATACAAAACAAACAAGCAAACAAACAACAGAGCTTCTTAAAAACGTATTATTATTATTATTATTATTATTATTATTATTATTATTTGAAATAAAATGTCATTTCAGAACTAAACCGCACAACTGCTGTATTTGCAATTTACAATTTATATTTAGTAATTTCTGACACGAAAGTTGAAAAATAACGTGTAATATTTTAGATTTCAAATGCTACAAGTACTTTTTCAGCAGGAATGTTTTCACCCTGTTTCACTTCACTGATGTCCTCTAATGCCTGCATCTTCCCTCGCTTCTAGTGATTTAAAAAAAAAAAAAAAGAATAAAAATCTAAATTAATATCAATGTGCAACCAATCATTGAGTAATAAAACAATCTAAAAATCAGATTATATTTTATAATTTATACATGAATGTGTTAATGTGTCCAGCTGAATTTATCTCTGTTCAGAAAAGTTGTTCAGTTAGTAAACTATGTTCGCTGCGTTTTTCAGAACCCAAAATGTTTTGATTAATCTTCAGTGCTCATTTACTGCCTTATGACAACAGAGTTTTATCTTGATTCGACCAAACATATATATATATATATATATATATATATATATATATATATATATATATATATATATATATATATATATATATTCTTCTCCCTTCTTCTTCTTCTTCTTTATTCAGATACAGTATAGCTTTAAAAACAATGAGCCCTAAAGCACAAGCACAAAGGTTAACAAAGAATTATTGTTCCACTTGGGCTGAAAAACTGCGATTTAAAAATCGAAATTTGTCGCGTAAACCCCCCCCCCCCCCCGACAATTCAATTTCATCAAACACTGATTACATCTAGCCTACATTAATTCCCTAACATTGTACTATAAAGTCCGCAAATAAACAATATAGAAATGCTTAAATAACGCTTTAATAATGATTAATTGATACATTCATTAATCCTTAATGTAAGCCATGATATTAATAAGAGAAGAAGAGAAGATGTTAAAACTATTACTGTTATTAATGGCTATTCTGGTGACTTAACTGGCTGTTAATAGCGTTATCATTGTTGCTCTAAGGACTAGTGCATCTAATTAATCATTATTTATACATGCATTAGTAAAGAGTTGTAATAGCTACTGCACATTGCTTATTTCATTATGTTCATTATTTCATACAAAGCCACTTCGAATAAAAAAAAGGTGACGCAGATTACAATCCAATCTCATCTGTTAATGCAGCTAGAGTCGCCCCCACCCCCTGTGTCCTACAAATAAATATATTATAACCCTATTGACTAAGAGAGTTGTCGCTATAGCTGGGTGTCATAAACGCTAAGCGTATACTTTTCATATTTTAACATCCATTTTGCTATTTAAAAGTAAGCAGGTGCTGTATTTTACAGTTGTAACCATCACAACCCAATGACAATGAAGATCTCATTGTCCATCAAGTGTTGATTTTTTCTTAACCACCAGTTGATTGTATTTTTTTTTTTTTTGTATTGGAACTTCTTCCAAAAATGTACATTTATTATCCAAATGAGGCATCCTTTAATTAAATATGCGTACATGTGCATACTTAGTAAAACAACAACAACCAAAACAATCTAGTCTTGGGATGAAATATTTTGGAATGAAAATATTTATTGCATTGTGAAGACAGACTTAACAGTACGATTTGTACAGAAAAGTTTGTTAGAATATAATTTCTTTAGTGTTTACCATGCACTGTTATTTTATGCCATTTTCAGCACAATCAACAATCAACAACAATCAACATTTTGGGAAATTCCTCTGTAATATCCTTCTAAATTATGGATAGGAATGAACATGTAAAATTGCATGAATGCAGGTCGTCTGAAACAGAGAGTTTTTGGCTCTGAACAGATAAAAATGAGGAAAATACTTTAAAAATACAGTGTTGTTTAATGTGTTGCCACTCTAGCAAGTACGGTTTATGAGGTGTATGAAGGAATTTTATATTTATATCATAATGACACATGAATTAACATATTTAATATCAGGAAACAAGCTTTTCATGTAATTGTGCCAAAGTTGCTAAGTTTCAGACACTATAGTTGTTGTGAGTATATAAAAATAGTAAAAAAAAAATATATTGGAATGTAAATTCAAAAATATGAGAAGTTATTGATGTAACCAGAAATATAATTTTTATTTATAGTGTCTGGCCTTAAAAGTGTCAATTTTGAGCATTTGACCTGTACCACAGTGTTTATATGATGACTAAACCAGGTTTAAATGGAATGAATCCAAAGGACTGTAGATAAATTACCTAGGAGGACAAATGATTTTAACAGAGTAATCTATTACAATCAAGGAAAAATCATATTGCAGACTTGATTGAGTTCATATAGAGAGGCAACTTAAAATGGCGGTAACATAGCATGGAGCATGGTTTAATGGTCAGGCCATTTAGCCATTTAGCCATTAACTTTACTGTAGGTCATTCATAATGACTGCTTCACTATCTGAGGTTATTAGTTTTGGCTGCAGTTTAACAGCGTTAACCTGGGGATGTGGATTTAATGGTCACTGTGAGTACACAGGGTGTTTAGTAATTATTTTGGCTATAGTTTTGGTTAACAGTCTGAAAATATTCACTGTGAATAGAGGCTTTAGCATTATAATAAAGAAGTTACAGTGGTAGCCCTTAATTCTGAAAGGTTATTAGTGTTGGTTGAGTGTAGTGAGCTTTTGTTGGATGATAAAAGACTGAATGTGTATAGAACATTTAGTGGTTTAGAATTAAAGCTGAAGGATTTATATAGAGACGGGCTGCACTGAGAATGGCAAATAGCCTGCACTGTTTAAATTTCTGTTGGTTAAGTGTAGTGGACATCAGTGTTGAAAAATCTCACTGCCTGAACATGAAGACGTAACTATTTGAACTGTTTTATTAAGGTCAGTGGTTCTCAAATTGAGAGCCATGACAAGTGGGGTCGTGATTTTTTCTCTCTATATTGTAATACAATGGAAACCCACAGGTTATTATATTTATTGAGTTTTGTTTGTTTGGTCACTTGAATTAAATGGGTTAAATTCAAACCTCAATGACTCAAACACAAGCCAGCCTGTAAATGATGTCAACTTGGACCTAATGTGTTCTGTTAGTGGAAAGTTCAGTAATAAAATGCTCTGTGGTTCTAATAAATAACCAAAATTACTGTATTAATTTAAATACACTAATATTCGTATAGTTGGATGTTCATAAAAGAAAGGGATCAGTTAAATGTATTATTCAATTTAAACTGGTTAGGCTGCAAAAATGTTTAAGAACGGCTGTCTTAGGCAGCAATATAGCACTGTTGAAAACTAAAACTCCTGGAATATTTCTGCTGAGAAAATAACCTGTTGCCTAGTCATAAAGTTAACTCCTGACCATTTTCAAATAGCAATTTTTCCAATATTTATTTATAGTTTTATCTTTGGAGGTTATTTTGGGGTCCACAGAAAGTTGTTTTACTGTAGTTAGTGCACAGCGGAATAAAAAATTATTTTCAGAGGAAGTATTATTATTAAAGTAGGGAAGTATTATTTGTTGGCACACATCAAGCCAACTATATTCCATTCCAACATCCACCTTCTCTTCTTCATGTCCAATGCCCAAGGGTGTTATTGCATGCATGAAAATATAATGCAGCACTGCTGTTAGAGCGGTTAAAGTAAAGCCACTTGAGTTATAAAGGCACCTCCTTTTTCTGTACTACACAATATTCCTGGGTAGATGTTTAGTCTCATTCTAATTTCTCCACCCTGTCATTAGTTGAATTACCTTGCAGTGTAAAGTTTCATATCTATTCAGACTGGTGTGAGAATAGGAATAAGTGTCCAAATGATAACTTCAATGACTTTTAGGTTTTTCTGATTTCTAAAGAAAGATTCTTGCGTTACAGTGATGTTCTGTCAGTGTGAGAAAGAAATGTTGTGGTGAACGAATACACATACACTGATACCACTGCTTTAGGCAGCTGAGGGCCATCACAAAGGACTATAAAGCAGCTACTTGTGTAAAGTTCCAATGCTTTTAATAATTGAACCTGAAGGTTTTAAGGCTGAGATGGTGGCATGTATCAGGTCAAGCGCTATGGTGTTCAAATGATTACGGATTACTGATAATTGATTTCTCTCCGTGACAGATTCCTTCTAGGACAGTTTTATCATTTAGGATGTCTAGTTATCAAGCATGATAATGATGAAGCATAAACTTTGCAGAGATATGTTGCTGTCTCTTTTACTGTTGATTCTCTTTTACTTTCCATTTAATAATGCACCGTAGGCCAACCGTGGCCTCCACTTTATATGTATTAAGTTAATCATATGGGAAACATGTATGTAATAAAAAAGTCATTTGGTTATGGTTATACTTATATAGTACATACAAAATGTTTTCATTGTTTTCAAACTAAGCAAAGGTTGAAGTGTTGATGTTGCTGAGCTGATAGGAAGTCATTTTCATGAGTAACATAATGCATAGTTCAAATGAAAGTGCATTGTCAAATATAATACCAAGATGGCACATATTGTAGAAGGTTCAATAGTAACACTATCTTCTGAAAATGTTTGGAATTTTAGACATATACAATTTTGAGGGCAAGAACTAAAATTTTGGTGTTTTAATTCAAGAAGGTTGGAGTCCAACCATGATTTTAGATCATGAATATGTTTAGTTAAATGAGATTGGGCAAAAAGATCTGTGGTGGACTTATGCTACATTTCACTCAAGCTTGTAACTCAGACTAGGAAAAACCTTAACTAGGAATTCCTACTGGGATTCCTTTGGGAAGGCATACTCAACCCCATGTTTGGCTTATGATGTCTTGCCAACAACATGGCCACTCACACCATCAACAGTAAATAAAATATCACATCACTTTAAATAAGTTTATACTAGTATTTAGTTTAGATCAAATTAGTTGGTTAAATCTATAATATTGGCCATACAGTTTGCTGTTTTGAGAAAGTAAATGCATCTTAAACTAATCACTAATATCTGGCTAGCTTTCACAAAAGCCAAAAGAATCCATGTTTTTCCTCCCACTTTGTAGCTCAAATGTGCAAAGTTTGAAAATTATCATTATCATTCCAATTTCAGACTTCTCACTTTCAAGTTAAGTCAAACACACCACTAAAACTGTTGAAGATAAGACTGTGTTTGTAAATGATCTGGCCAAGAAGAACCACATATATCATGAAAAACAGTGGACCAAGACCTTATCTTTGAGGGACTCCTTGAGAGACAGGTGCAGTAGAGGATTTATCTTATAAATATAGTACAAAATGAGTTGACTTTAGACTTGACATTAGCATATATATATATATATATATATATATATATATATATATATATATATATATATATATATATATATGTAAGGAGAAAATTCATTGTATAAAGTTTGTATAATAAAACCATAAACACAATATATTCACTAAAACTGCATAAACACATTTGATGTACATGGTGGAAGCCTTTAACAGTCATTAACAATTTAATGCAGCATATGTGAAACAGATAATCAGCAAAGATAATGAGTGCCTGTTGAACCTTTCCATTGATAAGTTTTAAGCTTTGCCTTCTTTATCTGCAGAACCTTTCTTTGCCCGCAACTTCTGTCATATGATGCTTTTATTGTTCTTCAAGTTTCTTCTATTCCAGCTGTATGGAGTTAAACATAGTTGTATGGAGTCAAACAAGTTTAAGAGTGCTTCTGGACTAATAGAATGTTTCAGAGACAACGGTAAAGCAGGGGGATGGGTGGCTGTATCTAAAAGAGCAGAGTGGACTTATGGGCTGAGTGAAGGGGCATTCACCTTTTTTATTGCAAAGATGGATGAAAATAGCCAAACTCTAAGGCCTGAGGTAGCCTCCTGCCGAGAAAGTCAACCCCTCCCGCAATGCAATGTGAGGCAGTACTAACAATAGACAGAGCCTTCAGGTGTATGGGGGAGAGCAGGATTTGTATAATTACCAGTTGTATTATTGCTGCGTTCAAGTATATTCAGAAGTGTGAAGTTGGAGTTCGGAATTATGTAATTTTCATAATCTGTGAATTTGAGTTTTTAAAAAAACAAACTGTATTGTCAAATGTTAGAGATTTAACAAGTAAATTTGTCTATATGTTGATTAATCTAAAGCAAACTCTAGTATAATTTATTTAAAAGTAAAGAAGTGCTACTTTGTTTACTGTTGATGCTGTGAGCAGCTATGTTGATTTGACATCACTTGCTGAACTTGGGGTTGAGGAGACCATCCTGACTTTCCTAGTAGAATTTCCAATTTGAGAGTTTATTTGTTTGTTTGTTTGTTTGTTTGTTTGTTTGTTGGTTGGTTTGTTTTTGTTTTTTTTAACTCAGATGTCTAAAATTCTGAATTACAAGTTTTAGTAAAACAGCATAAAGTCTCTCCTTTAAAGTCTCCTGTCTCCTTTTGGCAAGATTTAAGTCCTGAAGTTTTTGATTTATGCTTCTTTCAATAATTAATTTAAAAATGAATTCTTTGTTTAAGCAATGTTTATTGTCTGACATCTTGCTAGGTTTGTTTAGCCATCATAAATGTGGTTAATTACTTAGGTGGTACAAATCCAAAATGTTCCAAGGATCTCTCTAAAACATAACAATAATTTGTATTTGGAAAGTTAAGCTATAAAATGACCTGACTATACAGCCCTTGTGAAACCAGCAGTGACTCATATATAGCAATCCTTTAGTGTTCATGATAATGTGTGTATGACTGCAACAGCTAAGATCAATCATTCTCAGGAAATATTGATTCAAGGCTGGATGCTGGCATTAAACACCCATACTAGCACAACCAGTGAAAAACCAGAAATGTGTATTGTGATTAATGACTCTTTTATCTGAAATCATTTTATTTTACTTGGGTCAAAATTCACTGACAAAGACAAACAGCCTGTTGGATCATGTTACTCCAACAACCTGAGAATAAGCAAAAGTGGAACTTCGCACTGTGTAAATACAATATATTACCCTGCACCCCTGCACCCTAATAATGTTTGTAGTGTGTTTGTCCTGCTGTTAGTTTTCTGAAAGCAAGGCTAGTCATTTTCCCCAAAGATACCAAATTAATGAATCAAAACTGATAATCTTCAGCATTGACCAGGTTCACTAGTGAATTGCATGCCCACACTGTGACAGAACTACCTCCATGTTTCACAGAAATCAAGAGCCTTTTACCAGCTCTTCTTCTGACATAAACTTAAATTAATTTTTATTTTAAAAGTGATTTATTATTGATTACATTGATTATTAATATACAGACTATTTATTTCTATAAGACTGCATTATGTTTCTGGACTCTTCTACACAGCCATTCTAAAAAAAAAAAAAAAAAAAGACCCTTAAGTATAAGACGTCTTCTCACAGTTGTAGCAGCTTAGAACGTGGTGCCAGATTACTCTGCCAGATGCTGAGCAAGCATTTGTCTGAATTTTCTTAAGGAAATTACCTTTTAAGGTGCAGACAGTTCCTTGTGTTTTTCACTACTCTGTCTGCCCACAACCTGCCCAGTTTATTCAAATTTTGAACCCTCACATCCTGTGGGTTTGGCTTAGTGGGCTTTTGTGTCTGATAATAAATTATAGATACTAAACTGTGATGGTATGTCTATAAATGTGTCAGAGTGTACTACCTCAGCTATTTTCAAAGCACTCTGGCAGTGAAAATCCATCTTATATCAATTTTGTGTGTAATTGTGATCATATGAAGATAGATCCACTTGTTTCACTCTGTGTAATTCATCATGAGACAAACAAGTTAAAAGTTGTACATGATACCTAAGAGTAATCCTTAATTAATCCTAAATGGATTTTTGTCCTAACCTGTCATTCATTATAGCACTCATGCGACTAAGCAAAGGGCTGTTGCAGTTCAGCTGATTTAATCAAAATAAATAAATGATAGCTTATAGAAAATTGTTCTAATGTAATTCCCTTAGAGGAAAAAAAGTCAATCACAAGTATTTTCATGTGAACTATTCACATGTTACATTTTGCACATTTTAGTGCATGTATTAGTATTTTAAATGTGATGTTTTTCTACAAAATTAAATTATTTTCACATTAATGTTACGAGTGATTTTCTTTCACATGATGCGCTTACTTTTCATATGCTCATTGTTCACATGCAAGGTTTTATGTGGTTTTATTTTCCAGATGTGGTTTTCTCATACCAATACATATACTATCACATGTGAAAATAGAAACACATGCACTATGTGAAAAATTTACATGTGAAAATAAATCAATCATTAAAAAATCACATCTGAAATTAAAAGCACAATCACTACATGTGGAAAATGTGTGGAACATATAACATTACTTGAATTCACATATGCAGTTTCTGGGAGTAACGTGAAATGTAGGTGTGATTTTTACAGATGTATTTGTGTGCTCAAGTGGGATAATTTCTGAAGTCACATTATAGCATTCTGAGAGTTCAGCAATTTGTATTATATGAAAACATTTGGGTCATAGATTAAGGTAGATTAATTTAACCCTTTCATGCATAGTGTTCCTGCTTTCTGATGGACTGTTGGATTATTATTATTATTTTTTAGTGAACTACAAGATGTAAATCACCACTTAATCTCATGAGAACTGTAATTGAATATTAATCAATATTGATTTCTGTCACTCTCCAGGCTATTTGCCATTCTCAGTGCAGCCTGCCTCTGGTTTTTGTTTACAAACTTTCTACTCAAAATACTAATTTACGTCTTTGTGTGAGGTTAGTTTTTGTTAATACAGAAAATAGTTTTTTTTTAACCTCCAAAATCAGCTGCACCAATCCATCATTTTTTTCACCAAGGATATTGCTATATTTTGTACAAAAAATGTTTTCTATATTTCCTGTCATCCCCATAAAACATTTTACACCTGAATATTAAATTTTGTTTATAAAAACATTAGAAGAGGTTGTTTCCCCCCCCCCCCCCCCCCCCATTTCAGGTACAAAGTTTTATGCTTTTTCTTTTTAAATTCATGGCCTTGCCAATTCACTTTTTTAATATGTGACATTTAGAAAAACTCAAAATTCATATGGCATGCAATTATATGTAAAAATAAATATAAAAAATCTGGATATGTTTTTAAATAATTTATGCATGAAAGGGTTAAATGATAACGTGTCAAGCTTTTACAAACAGAAATGCAGCGAATGTTAAGCCAAACAAAGCTCCAATAAGCTCAAATTTTATATATAGAAAATATCGAGCTTATATAAAATTAGCCATTTTAACCTGAATTATGAAGTGTTGCTTCATAATGCTGTAGAAATAGTAGACAATTGTATAGTAGAATGAAAAATGAATTGAAAGTCAAAAGTAAAAAGGGGAATTGATTAGGATTGAAGTACATTTTGTGTCGCGAGTTTAATATGTTTTTTTTTTTGTCTAGTCTACTTCCAGAATTTTCTTCAACAACAATTTCGTTTAATGGCATGGCGACACAGTGTTTGGCAGCCTTTCATCAGTCCTTTAATTCAAAACAAATATGAATGGAGTCCGAATATAAAACAAAAAGCACTGATGACTAATAATATCAACAAGCACTGAACAAAACCTGTTCAAGGATAAAGTCACAGCCCCTTTAAATACACGACCGTATTTACACTTTAATGAAAGAATTCTCACATGTAGGCCAACACAAACGCTCAGAAAAGTGAAAATTACCGACGCAACGTTGTATCCATATATAATACAATATGTCATATTTCGTATAATCACTATATCGGTAGAATGTCGGCAGCAAACACATTTGAGTCACATCATATGGGGTCTGGGTAAAGTGTCCTGGGATGATGGGTACCACTGGCCGAAACTGTTCATGTAGCCACCAGGGTGTGTGTGCATGCTTTTGCCTGCCATCGGCACGTCCCAGAGAGGTGGCAGCACAGGAGAGCAGGGTGACTGCGCATGCGCACGGGCGGTCTGCAGCTCTCCTTCAGGTCCGGTGGGGCCGTGCTTCATGATCTTCTTATATTTGGAGCGCTTGTTCTGAAACCATATTTTCACCTTCAAAAAACAAAAAACAAAAAAACAACAAACAAACAAAAAAAAGACAGAAAGGAGGTCGAGTGTTAATAGCCTGCATTTGAAAAGTAATTACAGATTATTATTTTAAATTAGGATCATTAGGAGAAGATTTATTAGGATTGCACAACGCATGCATGACACCGAGGTCCGGGCCTTTGGTTTCTGAAGGTTTTTGGTGTTTTTATACGGGGTAATATAGCCTACAACCAGGTGACAAAAAGCTGCCTCTCGTTTGTTTTAGTTAAGCTGTAGAGAATAGAAGCTTTAGCTGACATCTTTTTCCCCCTAGAATATAATATTCATTCTGCATTAGCTTGTTCAACGAAAACAGTCCAGTTTCATATGTAAAAATAGGCTATAATATGCACAATAAATAAATAAACAAACAGCTACATAGTTCTATAGAGTTCTATAGTTTACAATAACTAGGCCTAGACAAAATTGACGCTTTGTTCCTGATCCCTTTTGCTATTTAATATAAAATCATTCTACTGTCACAATTTTTTAAAAAGAAATATGCAAGGAAAAGAAGGACAATGTTCTGTACAAAATAATGAATGCTCCTTTTTTTTTTCTATCCAGCCTGCATAATTTTCTTCAGGAACATGAGATATGTAATAGGAAATCAATTCACTGGCATTTTACGAAATATGAAAGTAAAATAGATATTTTTGGAGGCTGAAATTAGCAGGTAACTTATCAAAATGTTTAATCTGGACTTTGAGTCCTTGGAGGGAGAATAGAATTAGAAATATATTTTAAAATAACACAAAAAGATGTACACATTCAGAAATGTGATATATTAAGTATAGCACATTTCTGCAATTCTACCTCATAAAAAAATTGGATTCTGCTTACAGCCCTGTATGTAATTGTCATGAGACAATTTCAAATTTTAACCATCAAGACAGTCGCCAGTTCCAAGGCTGCTCATTAAATCATAAATAGTTATAAGGCAGTTTTAGCCAGTCTTAGTGGAGATGGACTCAGCGACATTACACTCTCATTGAGTTTGATTTTTTATTTATTTTTATTTTTTTTTATTTTTTATGAGAGCCGCGGTGCACGTGTCTAACAATAACGCTTGGTCTACAATTGTTAACGAAATGATTCCCAGAAACCCAAAAGCATAGTAAACATGCAGGCCAGATCTAACGCATGTGTGTTTTCCCACTGATTCACAGCCAGGGAATAATTTTGGTATGAATTTAATGTGGAGTAGAAAATTGTTCTGCCACCCTTGAGTCAGAGCAGTAAGATTGTAATATTCAGCTCAGTGTTATATTTAGATACATTTAACATGTTATGCACTACATTATAAAATCATAATCATTTTCAATTTTCCTCCCATAAAATGCTGAATAAGCCTATAGACTCAGTGTGTGTGTGTGTGTGGGGGGGGGGGGGGGGGGGTAAGGGTCGTCTCCCCACAACAGCTGTCTGTCCCAAAATTAAAACTTTTTTTTGTAGCTTTTATACATAAACCCACTAATGGTCCCTGAACTTAAGGTTTTGGTTAAATTTAAATGTAGGGATAGCATTAGTTAGCGTAATTAGTTAATAATTATTTCAATGGAAGCTCCTCACAAGGATAGTAAGATAATGTGTGTGTGTGTGTGTGTGTGTGTGTGTGTGTGTGTGTGTGTGTGTGTGTGTGCGCGTGTGTGTGTATGTGCTGGCAAGGCATTTGTTGTCTTTCACCTCAATTGGAAATTGACACCTTGGAAAAATAGGGAGCCACCAATTACCTCCCACCAAACATTTTCCATAACCTCAGACAGGCAAAATTCATACTATGGCTTTCAAACTGCTATTGGTTTGGCCACTTCAAGCTTTAATAAACACACATATAAAAAAAAAGATGTGCGTTTTATTCTTAAAGACTGGTTTGCCAAACATCTTTTATAGTGAGGTGATTGATTCCAGACCTAAGTCATATATGTGACAGGGTCGTAAGAGATCCAAAACATGTGTGGTGTGTCACTTGTTTATGTGCCTTCATGTGCAATCATGTGTACAGAAAGAAAGAAAAAAAGATCAAAATGGTCGTTATGCTTTGGGTCAAGGAGTTAAGTTGAAGAGGAATATCAGTCAAATTTACTGACAACCGCAGGGAGTTAGAAATCATGTGCGCTGATACAGTTGATACATTTGCACAAAATATCTGATTACAAGTGTTTCTCTTCTTGAACAGATGGCAGCAGAGTGATATGAGGTCTAGTCAAGACAACAAAACAGGTGTGAAACAGACTTCCCCATGGCAAAGAATTATGAAAAATTGTGTCAGTGTGTGTGATTGAGCGAGGGAGTATATAAAATGAGGAGAATGAGTAGAATTTAATTTAAATGTTAGTAAGGTACAAGAAAAAAAAATCGTCAATGGGACCAAGACTGACTTGATGTATAATTTGAATGAGTGAGGGTCTATTAAACCTGCACTACCTTGAACTTGCTAAATAAATCATGTTGCATCAGTCAAAAATAAATCATCAGTACATCAGCACTTGTATGAGCAGGGATGAATTACCTGCTTCCATTTATTAGTCTGTCACAAGAAAGGATATCTTGAGAATTAAGAATGAAGTTATAGGTCAAGTATTGAAAGGAAATACATGAAATGGCCAAAAGTATAGTAGCCAAGTATGTGACTATCACACCCATATGTGGCTCTTCCCCAAACTGTTGCCACAAAGTATGAAGCACACAATTGTATAGGATGTATATGTATACTGCAGCATTACAATTTCCCTTTACTGGAACTAACAGGCCCAAACCTGTTCCAGCATGACAATGCCCCTGTGCACAAAGAGAGCTCCATGGAGATATGATTTGCCAAGGTTAGAGTGGAAGAACTTGGGTGTCCTGCAAAGAGCCCTGACCTTAATCCCACTAAACACCTTTGGGATGAACTGGGACGTTGACTGAACCCCACGCCTCCTTGCCCAACATCAGAACCTGACCTTACTAATGCCCTTGTGGCTGAATGAACACAAATCCCAACTGCCACACTCCAAAATCTAGTGAAAAGCCTTCCCAGAAGATTGGAGGTTATTATAAGTGTAAAGGGGGTCTAAATCTGAAAATGGATGTTCAAAAAGCATCATACGAGTGTGATGAGGTGTTCACAAATTTTTGACCACATAGTGTATAGACAGACAGACAGAGTACATTAATGAAATGTACTCCAGCCCTTTTTATATTATGCTCTCTGCCGTGAAAGACTTGTTAAAGCCATTTAGTGCCCCTAGTAAGTCCATGGATAAGGGGCTCTTAACTCTGAGGCTTAACCAATCAAGAGCAAAGTCCTTCAGCTCTCTGCTTAAGCACTGAGGAAACAGCAGCTCTCACTCAAAAGATTTAGTCCGTAATGAAGCATGCAGGAGACATCTCCAGTGAGAGAATAATACTCCACTTTAAGACAGGCCCGTGGTTTCCACATAAAATCCTGCATCACGACCACAATCACTTACCTCATCTTGTTTCATATTTTCGGGTATGTTTAAAAACCTAAACACTAAACCTAATTTATGTCTCAGATAGCACTAAGCCTTACTGCCTCAATACAAAGTCAATCAGTGGATTTGTCTATCAGTGGTTAATGCCCTCTCATAGCACATTATCATTATCAGGTCATTAGGAGGTATTGCATAGAACTATAGCATAGAACTATACTAAAACTATGCTATAGTTTTATGCAATACTTGATAATGACCTGATAATAATAATGTGCTATGAGAGGGCATTAACCACTGATAGACAAATCCAAAATCATTCGTATGATGATTTATGAGAGCTAAAGCTTTAGGTTCTCCAAATATTTTCTTGTTTGTAACATAGAATGTTTTTTTTTTTTAGTGAAGTATGTTTCATGGAAGCTATATAATGATAGGCACATTATAAAAAAACATGCAGTGCAGATTCAGCTAAGTTTAACTAAGCATTTTTAGATGTTTCTTGGGGTCCACACAAAATGCTTGGTGCAGAAAATCATTACTGGAGATGAAGTGAAAGATTGGTGTCTGACATACTATGTTTGCTCTTAGCCTGGCTTTGATTGCCAGGTCTTGACACATGAGCAAATGACAGATATTAATAGATGGTGTTTTGCCAAGCATAGAAATCCAAATTCCATATGAAAAAAATAAAATAATTAAATACAAGTTAGGTTAGTACGTATTCTATGTGTCTCAGTATACATTCAAATAAATGAACATATGAAATAAACAAGGGCTTTTAAATACTGCAGTACTTAAACGCTCATGCTCAGTGAAATTTTTGTAATTAACACAACAAAGCAAATGTTCGTGAAATTATACACACACACACAACCCCAGCAGCTGAAATCAATGATTAAAAAAAACCAAAAAAACAAAAACCAAACAAAGTCCATAGCAGTTTTTATCTATTACTACTACTACTACTACTACTACTACTACTACTATTATTATTATTATTATTATTATTATTATTATTATTAGTAGTAGTAGTAGTAGTAGTAGTAGTAGTTGTAGCCCTCTAAGGATTCGTGGTTTCTAATATTGCAGATAATTACATTGTTGCTGATAACTACATTGCCTATAGGCCCAAAACCTATGTAGCACAATGTGAAACGACAGAACTGGCAAATGGTACAAGTTTTTTTTGACAGGCCTACACAACTTCTAAACCTGTCATCCGGTTTTGATGTATACAGTACCTGCATTAACCTCTATTGTTTCCAAGCGTCAGGATAATTTCCCAAACTCCAAGACACCATGTTTGATTGCATACGTCCCACTCACTCTTAACTCATTTGTAGATTTTCATGTAGTTACTGGATAATGTTTAGAAACCGCTAGATATTAGGAATGTAAAAGAGCACAGAAAGCCAAAAGCGCAGATTAAAAGCAACAATAATTCAACAAAAACTAAACTGCAAATTCCTCAGCGCTGAAGTCACTGCAGGATAAGTGCCTTTAAAAAGGCGCTTAATTTCATATACACATAAGTGTCCTTAGAAAAGCTGCGACCTTTAGTCGAACCCCGACCTCACTTTCCCCTTTGTTTTATCTATCTATTTTTTTTTTTTTTTTTTAATTCAAGCCCCCAAATCAAGCCCAGATTGGGGTCCGTCTGCCTTTTTGTAGTCTACATCTGTGCTTCACCCTCGTACCTGTGTCTGTGTGAGGCCCAGTTTGGCTGCCAGGTCTGCTCTCTCGGGCAGTGCGAGGTACTGGGTCTGCTGGAAGCGCTGATGCAGCGCGGCGAGCTGCAGACTCGAGTAGATTGTGCGCGGTTTGCGCATCTTCTTCCCTTTACCACTCACACGAATCTCTCCGTTCTCAATCACTGGCTGCTTCTCGTGATCTTTATTCACACACAACAATAATAAAGGACATGTGTTAAAATAATATATAGTGTAGGAAATCATGTATGACCGTCCTAAATATGATCTTCCATGTCGATATTATAAAATAACATTAATACTACAACATTATCCATATAGTAGGCTGTAAAACGTTTATAAAATGCTTACTTTTAAATGGTACCTCTTACTGCCATACGTCTGGCCTTTAAACACAACACTCTTTACCACAGATGCAATAAAACCTTACATAAACTTAATATGTGTACAAAATTGCCTGAAAGAATTGCCTATAGGCTTACTACTAGTAACACTGCCTTATGATTGGTACATCAAATGGCCGTTTCCTTTATCTTTTATTTTATTGTTAAATGGCTGAAATATTAAACAACCTAACTGTACATTGTTTTGCAGATTACACCAACGAGTTTTTCCACTAGACAGTATTTACAGTGTTATTACGCTACCCTCAATAATTACAGATACTCTGTTATACTAAAGTACTAAATATATAGTCTTTTCCATTACAAGTTCTTATAAGTATCATCAGGTATATATATATATATATATATATATATATATATATATATATATATATATATATATATATATATATATATGTAAAACACCACAAAAAATAAGGGAAGAATTTATAAGCAAACCACTTTCCTTCATTTAGGTTTCTATAACTAAGGAAACTCCAATCAAATCATGTGAAATCATATTCCACTAATTTATGAGTGTAACAACATAGAAAACACGACAATAATAATAATAATAATAATAATAATAATAATAATAATAATAATAATAATAATAATGCCGCCATCACCACCACCACCAATAATAATAATAATAATAATAATAATAATAATAATAATAATAATATCACTTACAAGTAAATGAAATGTTTAAATCAGCAACATCCACTAATAAACACTGTTAGCATGTGACATTGATAATAATCATCACATAACCTCAACGCGGGAAAATGCAGCCAATAAAACTAATTAAAGACACCATGGGCACTCAATTAAAATATGATGGGTTATTATTATCAGACCTTTTGAATTGTTGTATCGGGATACTGAAAGGAATCGAACAATGTGCATTTAAAACTTCAAACCTATTAATAATATAGCAAAACTTTGATTCTATGAATCTCACTGAGCCTCTAAATGAAGGGAGGGAGCAAACACTATCACATATAGGCCTATAGGTCTCAGATTACTTTATATGTTTAAATACATACAAATCCATAACACTGAAAATTATATTTAAAAGGATGAATGCAAACGCCACCATCATTTTCTTTATATATATATATATATATATATATATATATATATATATATATATATATATATATATATAAAACCGTATCTGAATGGTTAAATAGACCAGAATACATACACTATATTAATAATATAAAATAATCCTCGCATGGCTCATTTCCCGACATTAAGATCCTAGTTTTGGTTCGCAGCAGAAATGATGATTAGAGGCTGATGTTTGCTTTCTCTACTTTTCAGAGTGAGTTTATTCCCGGTTCAGAGCGCACTTACCGGTCTCGTCATTCCTTGTGTGGCTCAGTGGGTTTCTGTAGCTGCCCTGTTGGTAGGGTAAATAAGTAGGAGCGGGTGCTGGAGCGTTGAGCGGCGAGGAGTAGCCGTAACCGAGCGGCCCGCCGTAATGGCAAGCGCTGGAGGGAAAGGGACTCTCGTGCTGCGGGTGTCCGCCCGAGTGCAGCCCGTGCGTGGGGTAAACGTTCGTCGCGAGTCCCGAAAAGTGCTGCTGGCTGGCGGGGATCCCGTGACCGAGCTCTAAAAACGCCGATTTGGACGCATCCGCAGAACCTAAGCCGTCAGGCGCGAAACTCATAGACATCATTGGAAGCAGAGGCCATAAAAGTGACGGACAGCGTCAAAGTTTGTTGGCCGGTTAGTGCGCGAGCGCGGAACCTTAAATCTAATCCATTCCGAGGACTTGGAATAACGGCTTAGCAAACGTGGAACCGCGTATTCCTTCAAATAAAAAAATGTGGATGAAATATATTTCCGGATGAATCGAATCGAAACGAAACGAAGAGGTGAAAATGAGTGTTCTTTCTTAAATCGTGACAAAACCGCCCAACATATGAACACACGCAATTCCGGAGTGTGTCTGTGTCAGCGCGCTGCGGGAACGCGCGAGCTGATTGGCTTCCAGTGCGCACTATGTCACGCGACCCGAGGGAGAAACTAATTAAGTTGATTAAGTATGTTATGGAAAGGTGGCACACGCAGATATCGGCGCTTATTCGACCTGATAAATCAACTGCACACACCCAGAAATAAATTAAATAATTAAGAAATATTTTAGGGAATTTTTATTTATTTATTTATTTGGGTGGATTTTTTTTTTTTTACAGGAAGATAATATTAGAATCGTAATCCAAATATAACATTTAGAAATGAATAAATATAGGTTATAATTCTAATTAGGTTATAGTTTAATTTTTAATTTAATTTAATAAAATTTTTGCGTGGGTGTTACGGGGATCAACATTTGAGAATTTTTTATTTAAAATATTTTTTCATAAACTTGAACTTGAAATAAAATTTCTGAACCTAACTATTTTGAAACCTAATAGTTTATTAATTATCCAAAATGAATTGAATAGACTATAACGCCTGGAGAAAATAATCCGTACTTTTCCTGCCAGATAAAAATGTCATATAGGCTAAATGCTGTTATATTGCCTATAGCAATATGTGGTGTGGACCATTTGTAAAATATAACTAGAATACATATAAACACAGACTACCTTATTAATTATTAATTAATTATTATTAATTCTTCTGTTTATATTATACGTTTATTTTCTCCGTTTTTATTATAAGAACCTGTTTATTGTGGTTGTTAATTTTTATTGCGCGCCATTACACAGAAAATGAATGTTTACAGAAATACGAAAGCTTTACACACACCCTATAGCCTACATTTCTGATATAAACTTACACAGTCTGATATAAACTTACACATCTGATTGTGTGTGTGTGTGTGTGTGTGTGTGTGTGTGTGTGTGTGTGTATGTGTGTAAACAGTGACCCAGTACCAGTTTGACCCTTAAACTTGCGGTCTCAGAAGAAGAAAAATGAACATTATCTAGATTTAGTGATCTACCCGCAGGCCAGTACTAACTTCTAAAGGCAGACTAAAGAGTCCGGTTTAAGCTCGACAGGCCTTGAAAATGAACGTCAAGTACTTCCTTAATCAACAATGCTTTTCTGCGTCAAAGCAAAAACACTACGACAAGAGAAATGCTGTGGGGATTTCTGCGGAGTAGTGACACTGCTAGCCATGCATGTCTACCATACCGTGGAGGAAAATGCATGTAGGCTACAGGAAATGGGTAAGAAATAAAGGCTCTGTATTTTATTGCGCATACCCAGGATTGCACTGCTGCCACACTTGGAACAATTTCAGACATGTTTACAATAAATCTAGGCCGGCTTTGGAGTAGTGTGTCATTAAAAAGAAGTATATTCACACAAACATGTGCAATGACATGGAAGCAACTATGTCACTGCAAAGCCTTTATTTAAGGACTGACATGTGTTTAACTGCAGGTCTTTACTTTCATGTTGGTTTAAAGCCCTCTTTATATCTTATATCACACATACAGTAACGGGTGCGGGAAGTGCCAACCCCCCCACCCCCTCCCCGGGAATTAGATAGATAGATAGATAGATAGATAGATACACAACCTAAGACTAGTCAATACATAATGAGCAACATTAATAAGTTATAAATAAGTAATATACATAAATGAGAAAGTACAAGATGCTATCAATAATATATAATCAATATATTATAATGTTATATATCATAATATTATCTATCTATCTATCTATCTATCTATCTATCTATCTATAAGATACAGTATATGCTGTTGCATATGATTATATATAATATAATATACAACCCCAATTCCAAAAAAAGTTGGGATGCTGTGTAAAATGTAAATAAAAACAGAATGCAATTTTTTTTTGATTTGCATATCTCATAATCCAATATTTTGTTCACAATAGAATATAGAAAACATATCAAATGTTTTAACTGAGGAAATGTAACATTTTAAGGAAAAAAATAAGGCAATTTTGAATTTGATGGCCACAACACGTCTCAAAAAAGTTGGGACGGGGCAACAAAAGGCGAAGAAGATGAATATCTCATCATCTACAGATGATGAGATATTCATAGTCTTCACAATTTTACATTGAGTAACATTATTCTGAAATGGTGCCACAAATTGTTGGTGCAATTTTTTTATTTTTATTTTTTTACAGATTTGTGAACCTCTGCCCATCTTTACTTCTGAAAGACTCTGCCTCTCTAAGATACTCCTTTTATACCCATGTTTAAACTATTATGTTTCTTTTTAGTAACACTTACTGTTCTTTTTAGTAACACTTTCCAGCCTTTTGTTGTCCCCGTCCCAACTTGAGACGTGTTGTGGCCATCAGATTCAAAATGACCTTATTTTTCTTAAAATGGTACATTTACTGAGTTGAAACATTTGATCTATTTTGTATGTTCTATTGTGAATAACATATGGGCTTATGAGATTTGCAAATCATTGCATTCTGTTTTTATTTACATTTTACACAGCGTCCCAACTTTTTTGGAATTGGGGTTGTAATATAATATAATAATTATATATAAGACCACATTAGCTTGAATAACCAATACATTCATATTTTGCTAATAAGAAAAATAAAAACTTTTCCTGAATTTGCTTTATTAGTAAAATGTCCGACAAGTGCCTTTCTATTGTATCTCTAACATTACCTCCCTTTCACCAAAAAGCAGTAGCAAGTATCATAACAGTACAGCAAGCTATCATTGGTATGCTACTTGCTCATTTATGTACAGGCACATAATTAATTAATTTATGTGACAGTACTCCATAGCAGGCTGAAGGAGAAATACTTGAGAAAAAAATCCCACACATTATCACTTTAGCTCAATTTTATTTTCAAAAATGAAAACAAACAGTCTAAAATGTCTGTGCAACCTCTTTTCTTAATTGTAGAATATTTTCTTGTTGATAGAGACAATTTTATAGACCAGTAGATAACAATGAATGACTCACTATTCATGACAGATTAAAGTTTATTAAATAAATCAAAACAAAACAGATTACAAATGAAGCCTAATTATTTTTGCTCTAATGCTTCAGTTAAAAATTAAAAGATATCTATTGAATGAAATTTGCAATGAATGCAAGGAAACATGTCTTGTTTTTAATTTCAGGGAAAATATGTCCGTTTTTAAATCGCATGGTTGCTATGTGTTATTAAAAAAAAAAAAAAAAAAAAAAAAAAATATATATATATATAAATGACAACCCTTTGTTTATAAAACATCAAAGCAAATTCATATATGCAAATTCTAAAAGATGATACTCTGGGTAGATCCTTGTAAATAGCAATCGTATCATAGTAGGGTGCAGTCTGAGGTGTGAGGCAGAAGGGACAGGGTGAAAAGGAAAGGTAGATACTGTAATTACTTTTGCATTATGGAAAGAACAAAGCGGCGCCCTGAGGTCATAAGGCTGGGATGTGTCCTCACCGTGCCTTAATACATGCAAGGGAGACTGTTAATAACAATAATGCTGATCAGTGCCTAGACTTGCTGGCGTCTGCTTCTTTATGTATGCTTGTACGAAAAGTGGCTGAGTGAGGGTGTGTGAAGACCAAGAAAGTGTGAGCACTGCTATGAGTTCAGTTCATCAGCATATCATGGGCCATTCCTTGTCCAGTGATGCAGCACAACATCACTCCCTTACTCCATCAGACATTTTCCTTGTACATGGTTTTGGTTGAAACTTTCCAGTGTGAAGGTACTTCAGCATCTAATTTTGGTTTGGTACATTTCTAACTCTGAAATGCAGTCAGTGGTAGTTCAGCGGTTAAGACTTTGGGTTATTGATCAGAAGGTCATGAGTTGTACAAGGCCCTTAACCTTCAACTACTCAGATGTATGAATGAGAATAAATGTAAGTTGCTCTGCATAAGGGCATCTGCCAAATGCCATAAATGTAAATGAAAAGGAAATCTGAAAACATCACATTATACTGCATATCTATAACTGCACTGTCCTCTAGGTTCATCCTGTACAACATCAAGAAAATCAGACCCCTAACTCACAAACAGGCTACACAGCTACTATTATAGGCTCTCGTTATCTCAAAACTGGACTACTGCAATGCACTACTCTCGGGCCTCCCAGCAAGCTCCATCAAACCCCTTCAGATGATTCAGAATGCAGCAGCACGCCTCGTCTTTAACCAGCCCAAGAGAACCCATGTCACACCCCTCTTCATCTCCCTCCGCTGGCTTCCTGTAGCCACCCGCATCAGATTCAACGCCTTGATGCTCACCTACAAGACCTTGTTTGGAACAGCACCCTCCTACCTCAACACTCTCCTGAAGGCTTACGTTCCCTCACGCAATCTGCGATCAATCAACGACCGACGCTTACTAGTACCTACACAGTGTGACTCAAGGTCCCTTTCAAGAACCTTCACACTAACTGTTCCTCAGTGGTGGAATGAATTTCCAACCGTCATTATCTTCAAAAAACAGCTAAAGACCCACCTCTTCCGTGAACACCTAACCAACCCCTAAAAAAAAAAAAAAAAAAAAAATTACTCTGGCACTTACACCTCTATTCTGTGCATTTTGCTTCTTCTGGAACTCAATTAATGGATCTTGTATGGTAGCACTACTTGTATTGTTCTGTGCTTGATATTGCTTTGCTTGTATTTTCTCATTTGTAAGTCGCTTTGGATAAAAGTGTCTGCTAAATGAATAAATGTAAATGCAAATGTGCATGTATAATACAACATTTTAAATTTACGATATTAAAAACAACAACAACAAACAATAAACACATACATAACCAATACAAAAATAAAATACAAGCCTTAATAAATTAATAAACCAATCAATAAAAACAAAACAAAACAATCAATATAACAATAATATAATATCATTTTGTATCATCTGTGTAGCTTCCCTAAAGTGTTTTAAAAAATAATTTTATGAGTGATTAATATGTCTTCCTTACATTAATAAAGTGACTGCTTTCTTTTGCTACCTTTTCTATTACAAGAAAACCACAGTGTTTACGACAGGATTTTCTGTCTTTCAGTCAGGTTTTGGCCTACAGACAGAAAGCTGGAAGATGAAGTTAGGTACTCTCGGTATGATAAGCATGACTAATATGGCCTCAAGGGCTACAGCCTGTGTGCATTTTGTTCATGCCCTGCTAAATTTATATATTGCTTCTGTATACCTGTTACACTTGATAGAGTAAGTATGCTAATTGCATAGACAGTGGTATTACCTGTTTTGTTTGATAAACAAGCACAAAGTACTGACTAATATATGCAAATTTAATTATCCATCTTTTCACCTCTGCTATTTATGCCACTAGTCCGAGAGCCTCAAATATGTCATCCAAAATGGAACAAGTTCCAGAGCACTAAAACTCATTTCACAATTCAATGAAAAAAGGAAAATTTGTCTGTAAAAATTACATGGTACTATATAATTTAAATAATGACTGCAATTAATGTTATATTTAACACTGAATAGAAGATTCAGAGGGAAAAAGGAGCATTCATGACATTCAGTGTGTAAAGGAATCTGAACCAGGTTTGTAATGTAATGACAAGAGCTCTTCATAGCACAGAAAAATAATCAACTTTATTAATTTTTCATAATATCATTTGAAATGGGTAAATAATGTAATCATTATATTTGTTATAAAAATGTTATAAATGCTGTAAAGAAACAAAATGTGAAAAGGATATGAAGCAATTCAGGATTTGAGGATAGTTACATACTGATATATTAATTGAAAACATAAAAAATATTCAAATAAACTGTAACAAGTAATTTAAAACAATATCAACAGCAACTATTTGTAATTTCATTTTGTTGAATTCTATACTAATTATGTCGTAAATAAAAGCTGTGAGTGCTAGCTGCAGCCATTGTGCTAAATTTTACTGTCTGTAAATTATCATTAGAATTGGTTTGTGCAAATCTGTGCACCTACAAAATCCTAAAACTGCATAGGTGCAAGAGAAACTTTCTCTTGCTCGTCTGTGGGAATGGCCATCGTGTGTGTGTGTGAGTATCTGGCGATTTTGGCTCAAGCTTTTGTTTCATCACTGATGGTAATTGTTGCCAGATTGAAATGTTAAAGAAAAGCTTTAGGTAGTTCCTTGCTGGAATGATTTGCATTGCTGTCTTTACTCATAGGCCAAATGATTGTGTGTTAAATAACATAAGATGTAATTCTCCATACAACTCATATAAACAAGAAGTATACTCCAGAGTATAGAGAGTGCAACAGGTGCAGTGGCTTTCTATACTTCACCCGCTAGACCAGCGGTTCTCAAACATTTTGTTGCCAGGGTATTTTAGGGTCCCTTTTAACAGTAAAATAAATTCCTCAGCCCCCTTCAGTACAGATTGTTTTTTGAGCCAAAGTGTTTTTTTAAATTCCAGTTATTATTTACAAGCCTACTTGTTTTTAAATTTGTGTTGAGTTATTTTGACAACTCAACTCAGTTGCTGGGCTTAGGTTGTTGGGGCAGGTAGTTGAGTCATCATGACTCAAACTGGGTTGATAAATGGGTCATCATGACTCAAACTGGGTTGATAACCCAACATACTGGGTTAGGACTTGAAAGAAACTTGTGTCTAGATTTTTTTAAACTGCACCTGTAAAAGAAAGTAAAAGAAATCAGCTGCAATTGCACCGAATATAAGTTGTTGTTTACATGTAACTTATTTTATAATTTAGTTAAAATTTTCTAAATGATATTCTGCCTAACTAGACATTAGACAGTAACATTTTAAGCATGTAGTTTGAATTGATAACCAAAGTTAGTCTGTTGACAAAAAATCCTATAGCAAACTTTATTTGAGGAGACAATATGTCTGAATTTGGCTTCTTGTGATTAAAAGACAAATGAGCACTTTTTAAAGAAAAATGTAAAGATTAGATTCAGTTTCTACATAATTATATTTATAGTAAAGTTCTATAGTACTAGTTAAAAATTATCTCAGGAGGTTTATTCTGCAACATGATCTTGGTATCGAAAGTGTTAGCATGGTAGTCCTTTCTACATACAAGCTGTGTTACAAAATCACCTCAGCATGCTTGGTCAACATTCTAACCCAACCTTGTTTGGTTAAAACAACCTTTGTTGGTTTGCTCCATATTGGACCAATGCTGGTTCCAAACTGACCCAAATTGGGTTACTTTTAGCTCAACTATTTTTTGGGTTTCTATTAGTCTCATTGTGCTTTTGAATTAAAGAACACATTAGATTCCAGTTATTATTTATAGGCCTACTTAACCCAAATCTCAACTTACATACTAGTACCTTGAATGTGCATTATGTATATAGTATGTAGACCTACTGTATATAATAATAAAAACCAAAACTTTATAAATATACATTAATATGCATTGACATCCCATCAAGCCAAATAAATAATGTTGGTTGACATCTGGAGGACATAAAAAATGCTTCATATGTTTACACCACTTGTTTTGTCATCCACAGCTAATGTTTAAGACACTTCAGAGAGCGAAACAACACTGGTCAATAAAGTATGGGATTTTCCACCGTAAATCCCGTAAATTGTGCTCGGCACCACAAAACAAAAAATCTGGTATAAATCAGTGGTCTGGGAACTGTTGATGTAGCTGGTGGCTGAGGTGCTAAAGTTCAGCTGAGGTCACTGGAGCAATCCCAGTTTGATCTGTTTCAGCACATTTTCATCATTTTATTGTCAGTCAACTGCAATAAACATGTACATTATACTTAATATACACACTTAAGCTGTTTTAAGTTTGATGGACTGACAGATGAATTATTGTGTATAAGTATCATTTCACCTGGAAGGAGCTGTATTAGTATTGGTAGTTCATCATACTGAATATTTTTCCTATTTTAGCAGTACTGATTAAACTACATGACTAAACACAGAATCCTTTTACATGATATTATTATACATAATATAAGGTCATGTAATGAGGACATGATAAGGTAAATACACTTAAACCATTAATGGAAGAATATTCAAAGGCAGGTATGGAAATACTTCTCTCATCAAACCAACCCTATATTCTGCTTTTAGCATCCAATCAAGTTCATCAGTATACAAAAAATACACTCTTAGTCTTCTGTGAGCTTTTCATGCTACACAGTGTAATGGTGTTCTACATATCTGTGTGAATTGGAATATGGATAATCCTCCAGACTGCAGTGCTGAACTAAAATGTTCAATATAAAATGTTCCAATATGCAACTCATATAAAAGGCATAAAGTTAATCTAATTTGAAATAGCATCCTGATGTAAGTTTTGATAATTTTTTTAACATTAACTATCTATATTTAACCAAGTTAGCCTGTTTTTCTTTGCTAATGCCAGGTTAGACTAGCATCAATGTCATTAGCTAAGGTAATTGCCTAAGCAGAAAATCTAATTCTAGATGATAAATAATGCAAACTTACAGAGACTGAATGATGTTTTCAGGTAAAACAGAGTACTTGCTTTAAAAAACAATAACAGTTTTATACTAGCTTCAATTCCAGTAGCTAACATAATTGTTAGCTATCAAATCAAATTCTAGTTAATGGTAAATGTTGGTTATTTACATGATATTTTATTTCTGATTAAGCCATTTGCAAACTATGTAGAGTTAGTCATGAATATGACCAGCAAAGAGACAGAGTTTGAATGGCATAGTTGCTTATATGAGTTTTATATAAATAATACAATATAGTTTTCACATGAAAACATCACTTAATTTCATCAGTGAAAACATTTACATATAGTACTGTGCAAAAGTTTTAGGAACATGCAAAGAAATGCTGTAGAACAAAGATGCCTTCAAAATGATGAATTAAAATGTTTTTAAATTAAAAACAAAAAAAAAAATTAAAGAGCGGTGAACAGTAGTAAATGAAATAAAGTCAATATTTAGTATGACAAAAAAATTAAATAGAAATAAAAATAGTGGTCTCCTGTACAATTAGTGTAGTTTTATAAGGAAATGAGCTGTAAGTTTTATTGAGCATCTTACAGAACTAGCCACGGTTCTTCTGGAGACTCTGACTGTCGCACTTGCCTTCTTATTTTTGCAGCAAAACCCAGCAGCCTTCATTATGTTTTTTGTCTGAAAAGTGGTCTGTTACGTAATATGCTGCTTTCTTTAATGACAAACATTTTTCATTTAATTTTGTGATTTTGTAATTTTGTTTGGGAATCTGTACTGATTTGATAATGTAGAAGTCATAAAATAAAAAATCTATAACAAAGTTTGTACAAAAAATAGGGTGCACAGTACTACATTTTTAAAGTTTTATTAATTTAAAAATAGCAACTTTTTTAAAACAAAATTCAACACTTTTTAACTCATTATTTATACTTTCATTTAAGTATAATTTCTCAGTACTTTTTCAACTCCTGTTGAAAGTGTATTAAAATAAGTGTTTTGACTTAGGAAAGAGAGAACATGTTATGACATTCAGTTCAGAAAACTGGAAGAAAAAGCTGAATATCACCACTTAAGAGAGCTTTGTTTATACGGAACCTGACAACTGGGCTGACTGAAGAATAATGGTGTCTGGTTATAAAGACAGCCGACAGGGGAGACAGAGACGGCCTGTGGCAGAATGCTTCTCCTAGGGCAGTGGGACACAGCACATGCACACCCACACAGCCTGAGGTTGCCAGGTATACACTGTGAATTTCTAAAGACCGGTTTACCAAGTCCAGGGATTATCCATCTGGAGTTACCTAACCCCAGCAGTAACGTGACCCCCCCATTCCATCATATTGTAGTGTGTAGAACTAAAGCATCAGGGGAGCTTGTTTTTAAGTGTTTAATCTTCGTCCATCTGTATGGTCAGCTTCAAAAGACCAGACAACTGTTAGGACAAGAACAGCTTGGCCAACTGGCAAAATAAATAAATAAACTATGAACTCACTCAAGTCTCTCTCTGTGCCATTTTGAGACTTCCAGCATATATTATGTGCATGACTAGTTGCAGCCATGTAATTAATAGATCCACTCCTCTTCATCTCCCATTATCCTCATAAATATTATACGAGACAAAACTGCCCCAAGGTCAAATCCATTAATCCTTCCAAAACTTCACCGGGAACAAATCAGCCAGATCAAGTTCAGCTGCTGACAAGAAGCCCTGGCTCTGTCAAGTGCTACGTTCCATTGTGATATACAGTGACCTGTGCAGCACACGAGTCATTTCTCTGCGCAGCACACGGGTCATTTCTCTGCACCACCAGTTGATAATGGGACCAAGATTGATGTATATTAGAAAGGATTAACTTTTCACAGCCAAATATGACTAATTACCAAAATTCCAAAACACATTTTCAAAGATTACATCCCACTCAAATTAAATATATCATTGCCTTATTATTTCATTGGGTTTTGTCATTCCATGCTATACATACCATGTTAAGAAACATGCACACCAAATGATTACATTATGCCCTACAACATCATGATCATTGGTGCCTCAAGAAAGAAAGGGATGGCAAGAGGTGGTGCTTCTTCCCTCGTCTGCATGAGCCTTTTATTGTCAGATTGTTTGCTGTTTGAAGGACTGTCAATGACTTCAAAAGCTCACACATTTTTGCTGCAGCCATATCGAACTTCCTAAAATGTTCAAGATGTCACTTAAGGCAGGAAAGGATACGTAAAATCTCCTGAAAGGCGGAAAAAAATTCAGGTGTCTTTACTGATGTAAAACTACAGTCTGGACATTTCATCAATGTCAGTATGGATAATATTTAGGAAAGGAGTTGCACTGCTGTTTTCCTAGATAGCATGTTGACAACATGCTGCCAATACACCTATAACAGAAACAAAGCATCGGTCAAGGAGGCGCCCTCTAATGGTGACAGATCACAGCCATTCTGAGCCTCCTGAAGACTGATGGAGAGGGACAAGCAACCTTTTGCAAAGATCAAAGTCACACAGGTTACGCTTGTTTGGTTGTTTAAGTCTTTCATCTTTAAAGCACGTCTGAGAGTTGTGACCCCAACCTGTTGATCCAGGTGACCCTTGTGTAAAGGCCTAAAGGAGCACCTGCCCAGTTTCAAAAAGAGGTAAGCAAAGTAAATTAATCTCAGATTATACTACACAGAGTTATATATGAGACACAGTTGTTGGCCTGTAACTGCACATATGTAAGCAATGTTATGAACGGTTCCAGAAAAACATATGGCAGTTCAATGTTGTAACTTTCATCAGATTTGGTTTAATATACAGGAACTACATGTAATGATATTGTTTTATTAAAAAATAACAAAAACAGTTAGATTCTTTTTTAATTGACCTTGATATTTTGAGCTGCTCTTTGACAATGTTTCACTATGTAGTTTTGTACTTAATTTACAATATTAAGTACAAAATACAATATTGTAGTGTAAAAGATATATATATATATATATATATATATTCATGTAAATTATATATTTATAGGATTATTTCATTTTTGCAAAACAAATATCGGATAGAATGAATGAGCTGGATAATCCAATCACGTAAATTGTATATTGTATTATCATGTTGATCAAACATTTAAAGCAGAAAGTTAGCACCTTATGTGTTTAAGTAAAATGATAAAATAATTTAAGAAATTCCAGACTTGAAATGCTGGTGGTTTTAAGGTGTGAGGTTTTTTCCCTGTACGTGGGCAAGAGACGGGCAAAAATGGAGGGCTATTTGCATTCCTGCAGTGAGAGTGAGTTCAATTAAGCCATTTCCCGTACAATCTATCTCCCTGCAGCACCTAGATCAATTGGGCTGCAGCTGCAGAGGCCATGTAAGTCAGACAGATGGAGAAGATTGGGGTTAAACCTTGCCTGACCCCTAGGACTGCAAAGATTGTCTCCATACCTGTGGCTGATCAAGGAACAAGAGAATGCAAGGTTGGATGTGTGTCCTTAGATCAAGGGTAAAGAGAATGGGTTTTATAATAACACAATAGAAAGCACGAGTGTTACTTTTATCATATAAACTACGTATATAACCTGTCATGCATATTAATGAATAATATCTGCCATTCTGTCTGAACTCAGATAGAATCTTAAAATAGTTTGGTCAAGGTGGTCAAATCCCAAAGGTAGCTCCGTTGTTTTTTATTTCTCTTTGTCAGGTGGCTGGGTGTTTTCACATTATTACTTTGCTTTTGCTTTTTCACATTTAACTACACATCCACCAAAACCATCTGGTGTAGCTTTAGCCCAAAGGAACTCTGGCCTTCCACTTCAAACCCAATTAGCCAAATCACATTTCAAAAGTGCTCGAATATACCTGCCAGTGGATAAACTCTTCAGGTGTCAAAGAGCTGCATTAAACCTGAGGCTGGCCAAGTACAGAATGGGATGGGATTAGAGCTAACAAAGGACTGAAGATATCCCCTAACACCTGTGCAGGTACTGTGGCTACAGGAGTGCCTGCTAATGGGAAAAGCCTTTGGTCCAATTTGCAGGTGCTCCGAACCTAATCTCCTGGCTTGCAGCACAGCGTGGGTATCTATTTTCCTCTCTACCCACTTTCTAGACTCACACCTTTCCTGACAGGCCAAGGGCTTCCTTCCACCCTTGCAACATAAGCCAGGTAATCAATCATTTACATCAGTAATTAGGGCCTGGGTGTCAAAACAGGAATTGAAGCCAAGCTAGGACACTCAGTGTGTGTAAAGAGGTTGACGTCAGGCTCAGAAAGTGTGAGGGGATGATGAAAGATCTTAGGTCTTCACTCTTGTGGTTGTTAATATGTTATACTGTGGTCCAGTTCCCCGAGGTTCAGACATTGTACACCACAATTATGCAAGAAACACTATTCGTTATATTTCCACCCTAAGGTTACTGACAAACTGAATGTGGGCACCAGGAGTGTTGAATACATGTACATGCTTCTCTTAAATTTAGACACATATCAGTTAACAATAAAACTGTAAAGAAAAAAAAGCCTTTGTCTCCCATCCTTCTTGTCTACACACTCAAAAACAAAGGTACCAAACTGTACTTTTCTTTGTTGCTCGGGTGGTACCATCAAGGGTACATCTTTTGTATCTTTAGTATATATGTTTCACCAGGAAACATGAATATAGTATACCTTTTAAAATAATTTAAGCAGTAGTGGCTCATCCATAGTAGCAGGTGGGTCCTCACACCTTCATACATTACAAATTACATAAAAATACTAATTAACTCTTTTGAGTGCTGAACTATTGAAATTTTTTTTTTGCTATTTGACAGATTTAAGCCAAGGTTTTCTCAGCTCTCTAGATGTTTTGCAATTACAGAACAATGCTGCTCACTGCACTATGCACCTCCATATAGATATTGTACCTAGTGGGCAAAAATAGGAACTGCAACAAGCATAAAAGAGGCCCATTGCGGCAGGAATAACACTGCCCCATGCTTGCTCTATGAACATTTTCAGTAGAGGTGGAGCACATGACAGGACAGTTTAACGATTAGGTTGCCAGAGTCACAGTTTTTATGCCAAATTGGCATAGTATAAAATATACTCTGTGGATGCAAAGTTCTTGTTTTATAGCAAATAATCAGAATAAAAACAAATAAATGTCCACAAACAAATGCAAAGTGTAAGTGCAGACACTGTGTCTATTATGAACAGAACCATTTCTATTGTAAGATATATTGTAAAGATTGGGAGAGGGAAAGAATAATATAATAAAGGAGATAATAGAGTGGATAGTGTCCGTAAATCAGAAATGTGTGTGCACCACAGTGACATTGTTTCCCACTGAAAGGCTGAGAAAAAAAAAAGAAAAAATTTGTTAGAAAATGCTCAATTTATTTGGATAGTTTAAGGTAATTTGTGTGTGTTTTTGAGAAGTAGAAATTTTGCTGAAGCATAGCTATGCTTGTTAATGGAGATGGAAACACACCAGCTGTATCAAAGACATATGAACAAAGATATGTTAAAAACTGAATGCCTGCTCGTCGACTTTTGACTGCCAATGATTGCTAGATAATAGCCTGTAGTAGCCTGTAACATAAGTCAAGTGTGATAGCTTCTGAATTAATTTTTTTTGAGGATATGCTGTTATTCGTGTCATCCTGCCCCACCATAATCTATGGTCACAAGTCGCTGGTTCTATGCAGACTGGCATACATGGTGTTTGAAACTATTTGAGTTATATTGTGCATGCTAAGAACACAAATAATTACTTGTCAGAAAAGAAGTTTGCACTGTGCATAAATGGGGCAACTGCCAAAATGAGAGATATATTCTTTACCTTACTTTAATTAAATACCAAACCCAGTCCCCAAGGCGGAGTATGCCTTTTAAAAGTAAAATACTAGGGCTTTGACAGCAGTTGTATGATGAATTAACACATTATCTACGGGAAGAAGCAGCGTGTGGGTGGGGTAGAACATCAAAGGCGCTGATTCTTCCTGCATGCACCTAAAGTAATGCTGAGGTATGTCACACAATTCACATGACAGTGACCTAGAAAAACACAAAGCTTTCCTCACCATGAAGACAGTATGGCACAATATTAAGAAAACATATTATGGAATCAGGTTTCAGTTTAACTGTCTGAGTTTTCTTTAAATCTATGGAAACAGCATTTTAAAAAGGGGTTGGACAAAAATTAAAATCCATCTTGTGTCACTGAAAAGGGAATCCTGACACTGGAATCCCTCAGGGAGCATTAATAAAGTATGTGCATTCTTCCAGAAACCTGTCTCTTGTCCCGTCTATTTAAATAATCCTGCAAGAATTTAATGTTTAAATACTGCTCTGTAGACTCTGGAAATTCGAGCATATTGAGTTCTTAACACAGATGTGGGTTTAAATAATCTGGTAAAAAAAAAAAAAAAAAAAGGAAAAAGAAAAAAAGAAGAAGCTTAAGTGTATTAATGAGCTTATTTTGAAGTCACAAAAGAAAGAACAGGAATAACAAAATACAAATGTTTCTACTGCAAAGTGTATTTGCCAGAATGACTGAATTATAAAACAAATGATTTAATTTGTTTTGTTTATGCAGTACCTGTCCTATCTTTAGGGCTCTGTAGCCAACAGAACGTTTCATTATGGAACAGGAAGAAATAAATAGGCTAATAGTAATAATAATATTTAAGATTCAAGACCTATATTAACATATGCACAAGCTCCTTCTTAGTTTGCTTCTTTTCACAGATGATGCAGTAGAAAAATAAAGGATAAATAATAATAATAAATAAATAATATATATAAGTAATATAATATATGATAATAAATATAAGACCAATGTTAAAATTGTGCAATATATTGTACAGCATTTGAGACAGGCCCTGTGTGTGTGGAGTTTGCATGTTCTCCCCGTGCTGTGGGAGTTTCCTCCGGGTACTCCGGTTTCCTCCCCCAGTCCAAAGACATGCATGGTAGGCTGATTGGCATGTCCAAATTGTCCATAGTGTATGAATGGGTGTGTGATGTGTGTGTGATTGTGCCTTGCAATGGATTGGTAGCCCGTCCAGGGTGTACCCTGCCTTGTTCCCAGGCTCCAGGTTCCCCGTGACCCAGTAGGATAAGCGGTATAGAAAGTGGATGGATAGAATAATATACATGCCAAAAATACAATCTAACTGATAGATAGTTAGTATTTTAATGTGCTGGCAAATTTTTTCAACATAACTGATTTTATCATGGAACAGCTGCACTGTGTTAGCAAGGGATTTCAAATAAGAAATCGGAAAGTAATCCCTAACAACGCACCGCCTTTAGAAAATCCACTAAAGCAGTGCTGTGTTTCTCTTGGGAACTTTCAGTTTATGAGACAAACAATACACAGATATAAGAGACACGGTGGTTTCAGGATGCTGCACTAGATTATTCGATTTCCTGAGGGGAAAAACAAGTGATTTATCTATTCTTGCCTCTTTCAACATTAGTGCTGTATGCACTGTGCAACTGCCGAGTGTTAATTCCATAATCGCCCAGCTCCACTGCTGCGTAGGCACAGTGGGCTGTCCCCTAACAGAGGTGGTGAATTGAAGTGGTGCAACCTTGGATTTGTTTAGATCATTCCAACACCTGGTTTTCCCACAAGCTCATATGAATGGTTGCTCCATGAAATCAACCTGAGACATTTACAAGATAAATGATCTGGGGTCGTGGGACGTCTTGTTGTCCTTTTCTCCCGAGTCAACACAATTATTTGTGGTAGATCAAGAGATCATTACGGAACACCGAATTCACAACAGTGTCTCCTGGGCCAAACATGGAACCCCAAAAGAGAAATGACTTTTACACTGATTCTGTATGACAGAAATGCACATGACTTGTGTGCAAATGAAGCCCATTTCCATTGTTCTCTCTTTTCTTCTCAAGCCAGAAAACAGTTCAGTAGTATCAGTAAACTGCCAGGACTTACACCTTAGGAGAGGCAGGGAAAATTGTTGGCCTCTGTGGGTTCTGATTAGCTTTAATGACCCACCAATTGGGAAGTTGTGTTTAGATCACAGAAGGATGTGGTGGAGACAATATGTAAGCAAGAGAGACGCAGAACCACAAACAGGCTTAATGAGACATACACGTTTACTAGCTAACAAGGTCTTTCCTGAATAACTAGAGCAAAGGGAAACACAGAGAAGGTGCTCTCAGGAGTTTCATCAACCACGAAAATGGCCACAACTCCCATACTAGACAATTTCTGAAACACCTGAGGCATGACACTTTAACTGTAGTGCTACAAAATAATTATCAAAATTAAGTAGCTCCTAGTGATCTCATCCATAATGATGTATAGCAATGCTATATGTTCATGCCCAGAAAGAAATCATATTTCCATCATGACTGAATATATATATTTTTAAAGATGTAAACTATAAGGATGAGCTGACCAGTCCTACAGAGAAAAAAGCTCAGTGGAAGGATGACAGCTGGGCACAACCTGCACGTGATAATTGATCCAGTCCTAACCTCACACCTGTTTGATGCTCTCCACTCCCACATGCACACTGTTAGCCCCTCGACATATGCCAACACTGAATCTCTTGTGGACCAATTTAGTGGTTAACACAAAGAAATAAACACAGATGCTCCCAAGAACAAAGATGACTTGCAGCAGCCTCAACAGAGAAACTGCCACTTAATACGGTTTCCTAGTTTTTCATGGTCCCGGTGTGTTCAGCTTGTTATGGAACATAACTTTTTTGTACTTACTGAATTAAATTTATAATGTATATAGCACTACGATAGCGATTTCTAAACATAACTTTTTAGAAATTAAAAAATTAAATGTTACAGAGAAATATTTGTATCTCAGTAAAGAAAGTAACGTAATAGACCACTCCTAAAAAGATAAAATAATGAAGGCTGTTTTATTTGCAACAAACAGAAGTGTGACAGTCAGAGTCTCCAGAAGAACTCCAGAAGATTCTCTATGATGTTAAAAAAAAATTCAGAAGTTCAATGTCCCTATAAAGTTCACAGATTTTTAGTTTTTGCAGAAAGGATTGTCACATAAGATATTATGTGTTACTATATTACTCTTACTTTATAGCAAAGTTTTTTTGTGTAGAAACGTTGAATTAAATATCATTATTTAGGAAATATTCATGTTTGCTTTAAGTAAGAAATTAGAATTTCTTTAAATGTGCCTAAGACTGTATGGATTATAATGTGCTGGCATTATTGCATATGCTGGCATAGATGTATTAAAATATGTTGTGTGTGTGTGTGTGTGTGTGTGTGTGTGTGTGTGTGTGTATATATATATATATATGTATATATAAATACTTAAAATAAAAACTTTGCTTAAAAGTGATTTCACTGACTGGAACTAAAATACTGACTGGAATTACACTGTAGCATCACAGTCAAAACTCCTTCTCTTAACATTGCCTTATATGTTACCAAGAATCAGAGATGTGTCCCTGATTTGACCGGAGTCAGCAGTGACATGCTTCCTGTGGGTTTGTCTCTTTCCGGTCCACGCCATTCCTTCTGGAGCGAGACTATGTGATAAACCCCTAGTCTTCCTTTAGACTGTAGTGATCTCAGGCATGTTAACACAGCCTCATTACTCACAATCTGCTCCCTAGGGCTGAACTTGAAAAACAATGCTGGTCCACTGCAGACCAGTCTAAGAGAAAAACAGCCCAGAAAAAAGGAAGAAAAATTTTATCTGATCAAACTTGAATTTGGTAAGCCCTTTTTGGAAGGTAGAGAAGAAGTTGCTGGTATGGTTAACTCTACATTATAAAATTAGCAGAATAAAATATACAAATCTTGCACAAAGGCATGCTTTGGTTTAAGAGCAAACTGGTGAAGATTCATATAAATTGTTAAGTTTAGAGCAGTGGTTCTACTCTTCTGTGACAGTAACAATGACATGTCTTTAGGCAAGCATGAGCTCATTTTTAATTTTATTAAATTATTTAAAACCTATTTATTTATGCTATGTGAATGACAATTAACTACAAAAGGAGTATTCCTTTCAAAATATCAACGATACTTTGTCATGTTAAGCACTGCTTAACATGAGAGCATGCAGATTAATAATTAGTTTCATTGTTGTGTGCCTTTCTTATTTTTTAAACCCCTTAAACTCCCAGAGGCTCAGGTCAGATGTGTATACCTCACTCATGCAATGCTTTTCACTATTAGTTTCACTATATTTTCACTGTCAAAATATTAATTACTAAACCTAAATTACTAAATATGAATTAATTACCCTCCTCCAACCTCCAGGGGCAGTGTGAATCACCCGAATTATTTTTTTTTTTTGTGTTCAAGAAGATCAAAAAGTGAAGTATTGCAACAAATGCTCCCCTCAACGGCCACATTTACTCTTTCTTGTTCTCACCTTGTGGAACCACATATATACCATATGAAGTACAACAACATGATGTCTTCAATTAGACTTTTTTTTTTTTTACTGCCACTGTACGTGTGTTTTAAATAGAACTTTAATGTTTTAAGGGGATAATTCAAGTTGTTCCTTGTTAGCATTGCTAGCCTTATTACAGAGATATTCCAATTGTGGGTTGAAGGAAATGCAGGGTAGCATGAGTGAGATGGAAAATACCAAAAATGAATATAATTTTAACATCAGAGTATGTTAGTATGAGTTATCACTTAAAATATGCCAAAAAGCAGTCTTAATTTTTTCATAATAAAAATGGCAGATGAGCCAGTTGATATACAAATCTAGAATTACTGACAGTTGCACAGAGGGTTTGAACTCTCCAATATTAACTGACACTCTTTGGAAGAGCTGCCACCTAGCTCCCACCTCGCATTAGTAATGTTTTGGCTGGTGTGCACGTTGCTTGAAAGCTGCACGGATGCAGTGTCCTTTCTTTCTCACAAGGTAAATGGAAAATAATATTTTTTTTCCAAAAGTGAAAAAAGGTCAACATTTTTAATTTATTTATTAAGTGTCATTAATAAGTGTCAAATCTAGCACTTTATAAATAATGGTAAGGGTAATGATAATTGGACAGTGATTAAAAATGCACTTTTATTTGCTCATCTGAGGTTAGTGCTGCTGATATGTTCAAGTGGGGTTGCTTTGACATACCACACACTGTTCAATGCTGGGCTTGCTAATCAGATTGAACACAATGAGGCTGAAGTCGGGTTCCCTCCATTCAGTCCTCATGCTCCCTGCTGGGTTGTGTGCTCCCTTGCCCATTGGAGAGAGGTAGTCACCACAGATGCCTCCTTTACTGTCTGTGGAGCAGGTTGTTGACGGAGGGGTATGGGGCCATGTGCCCAACAGCATGAGATCAGAACACATCAACCAACTGAAATTGTGGGCGGTTCATCTGGCCCTAAAGTTTTTCTTACTTGTTCTGAGTGAACACCATGTGTTGATCCACTTTACAGTGAGAGATCAATTATGAGGTCAGACAGCTCTGTTTCCTCATCAGGTGGACCTACTATTTCCACAACTCAGCAGGAGAGTGGAGTCTGAAAATAGATATGGTGTCCCATATCTGGGAATGTTTTGGCAAAGTGTAGGTGATCCTATTTGCCAATGCCAAGTCATCTCATTGCCAAATGTTGTTCCCCCTAATGGGTTCAAACCCAATGGGCCAGGATGTGCAGGCCCATAACTGGCCTTATCACACTAGCCTGTTTTCAGTGATTCTGACCAAGTTGCATAGAATACAACAACTAGGCCACAAAGCCCTATGACCTCAGCCTGGCTAGTAAGACCTTGCTTTCCACTGCTGCTTTCACTGGTGGTCAGAATACCCTGGTGGATTCCTGCCCAAGCAGATCTGCTGTCCCAAATGGTCAGACAGATTTGTCACATAAAGTGGAGACTGAGGGATGCAACCTAACAGTCCAGGAATCACTTGTGAATGCAAGAGTCCTAGAACATTGGCCTTCTGTCGCTTAAGTGGAAGCTTTTCTGTGAATGGGTATGCACCTTCTCAGCTGGTTCATTGCTTGATTCCCAAAATACTTCCTTTGCTTCAAGGACTGCAGAAAGTGGCTAGTACCCATCTATACTAAAGGTGTTTGTGGCCACCATTTCAGTGCACAATAGCACAAGGACAGCGTCTCTTTGGGTACTCATAAATGTATTACAACCTTTCTGAAAGGAGTGAGGTGCCTCCATCTACCATGATTCCACATGAGTCCAGTGTTGGATCTCTCACTTGTGCTGGAGTTCCTTTAAGGTTCTGCCTGTAAATTGGCTTTTCTAAAAATCAATCAAGTAAAATGAGTAGGGGGAATGTATGCTCTGGTGATAAGTTTGACTTAGTGATAATCTCAGCATTAGTGGCTAAAGCCAGGTTTTCTGCCCAAGGTCTTATTAATTTGTTGTGCTCTTATTGCCTCGGTATGCACCCTTCAGTACTATTTAAACTCTTTAAAGTATTTAAAGCAACTCTTCATCTGTCAGGGAGGAAAGAAAGGGGGAGCTTTCTTGTCTAAACAGAGACTGACCCACTGGGTGGTGGACATCATCACTGTTACCTTTAGCCCATACTGTGACATACTACTCTACAAGGAGTTCAACTTTACATTTATTTCTCTTTCCACCATTATTTACTGAAAATATACTTGACCCAGGTCAGAATCATTTACATATCATATACACAGTATACACAGTAATACAGCTGGGTTTGTGTTTATGTTTGAGATATGTTTAGGGTTGAGTTATGTTTTAAAACTGGTATTGACACCAAGACCTTTACTTGCACCTTTACAATGTTCTATCTTGCTAAGGTGGGGCTTAGCCTATCAGACACAGGTAAAGCATGTCAAATGCATTAGGCTTGATCTGGACCTTGAACCAAATACCAGAAACAATGAGCCTGGCTTTGGGGATTACAGAAAATGTGCTGTGGAAAGTAAGATTTTCAGGGCAAATAAGCTGTAACCAATATATACTCTTTCTGAAATATCATGCATCATGACCTCATAATAAATTTAAGTGAAAAAATGTCAGGTGGTGATTACTCCAAAGGTAACAAAAGGTTCTAAAAGTTTGAAGTCCAGTACAAAGTTCCTACAAAAGTGCATTCAACAGGAAAGAGTGGCCTGTATGTTAGCCTGTGGCTTAGCCCCAGGACAGTGAATTTTCAGTGGCCCTGCTATTGTCATGCATCAACAAGTCTAAAACCCTGGGGGGTAACATGACTTGTTGGGACAACCCCCATTGTACTTCTAGCGCTAGGGAGGATTCCACTCCAACCCCTTCCCCTCCTTAGCCACGTTACCTTAGTGCTGAAGAGCAGAAATGTCTATTGTGTCTGGTCAACAATGACAACAAAAAACAACAATACTGGGACTTGCCCACCTGAGTATCCACCCTTTGGAGACAAAGCTGCCATTAAAGCCAGTGTGCCTGGCCTGAGACCCATATGGACCCAACCCTTGGCTCCCTGTAGACACAAGAATGCCTAACTTTTCTTTTGTGTTGCAGCTTGCAGGAGGATAAATGCAAAACAAGGGCTACACAAATAGGAGTTTCATCCGACATAGCTGATTTTAATAAATGGCTAACTTTCAAAGATTCCAATTAAAAACACCATGCAATTACTAACAAAAGATCATGAAAAGGATGGTTAGACATTTATTTTGAGAGGTTTATTTCCAACTGATCAGGCTTTGCCTTGGTTTTGCCAGGTTCAGGATCTGCTTTGATTTCTTATATGTAAACGTAATAGTAAGTAAGTAAGTAATGTAAATGTAAATTTCCAAACTGTAGTCAATTAATAAAAAATCTTTACAGAACTCTTAGATAATTAACTGTTTGAAGACTGAAAACAAAACAAAACAAAAATAATAAAATAGGATTCTGCATACAATGATTTTTTAATTGTGGTAAGTCATTTGGCATGAGTACTGCATGCTCAATTTGCCTGGAATAGAAAACTGTATTGTTACCTATGGAATGCTGCTCAAACACTGGATGCATTTGTAGATATAACTTTCTGTGAAGTTCACTTAGCTCATTTGGGGTTTATTTAGGATTTATGATATATTATCTGACATATTGAAGCATAATGAAAACATGGATAATTTTTTCATTGAATTCAACTCCAGCAAGTGCTTGTTGGGGGGTAGTTTTTCTTAAATGGGGACCACATGTCCAAGATCACAGGGGGTACCTGTGTTATATCATACTGACTGACAGCTGGGTGTGGGCACACCCTTGGGCAGCTTAATAACAAACCATCTCGGCCACCCACCTGACCCTCCCCAAGCTCACCATCTTGAAGCACCTATATTATGCTGTCAGGAAAGGGGCTAATGAATGAGCAAGGTTCCGGGATCATGGGCTATTTTTGGATTTTGAAGTGTAAGAGTGGTCACAGGTGAGTGGATGGGACAAACATATTCTGGAATGCTTCTCTGATTCAAAATCAAAAGATTTGTTCCATTTACATGAACTCCAGTTCATTCAATGAATCATTCTCCTGAAATTTTAGATACTCTTTATAGTTATGTTAGATCCAAGATAAATGCTAGATGTAAGTATGGTACTTATCAAAACATTAGTCTCTGCTAATGTTTTGATAAGTATCATACTTACATCCACCATTTATCTGGCATCTAATATAACTATAAAGAGTATCTACACATTAGTCTCTGCTAAGAAAATGCTGCACACTACTGCCAACATAGCTACAACCAGATGTTAGCATTTTCCATACTCTTTGGCTGCAGTTTGTATTAATGGAACCCATGCCATCAAAGGTTTCTGATTCCTGGAGATAATGTAATGCTTAGCATACACATTTCTTACACTGCCATGCTTTAACACTGGCACTTTCTAGGTTCTAGTGTTCCAGTAGTTGCCATGGATCATGAAAATTATATGTAATGACAATAAGCAATTTGTTCAACCAAAATAGCAACCGCCATCTCTCTTTATGGCATATTCAAACTTGTACCAAGACTGCATTATATAAAGTTCAAGCATCTACATTACACCACAGGGTGCATTTGCCATAAATAAAGATTCATTTGGCATAAAACTGCTTTAAGCATCAAACAAGATTTCCTAAGGTCCCTTGTAATAATATCCTGAAGCCACGAAAGCTGAAGAAAAAGGAATAAATTCTCTAAATGCTTTTAATGACATTGATTTTGAATATGCAGAACTAACATCTGCATCTACATCATACTACATCTGGACCAATATACATATAGTGTCAGTGCTAATATTCTAATGGGGAATGAGATTAAAATTCATCAGGAAATATTGTTTCACATTATACAATAGCACTTTGAATTTTCAAATCTGATTGGTCAGAAGGTGTTTATTAATTTCAAATAACCTTAGCTCTGACAATAGTGCTGGCTGTAATTTAAATGACAGTAGATTACAAGACAGAGAATGAGAATACGAATGAGTACTACTGTATGTTTTCCACCATTGCAAAGTAATTTGCAATTTCTGGTTGCTTTCTGGTTTGTCAGTATCATGACAAGATACATTTAAAAAACAACAACATTTTAACACTTCAAGATAGGAAATATGAGAGCCTGTTGAGGGAACAGTTGTTTATATGTGCTGTAACATAAGTGATAATGGAAACTAAATTGTGTCGTGGATGTTCCATAACATAAAATTTAACAATAAATGGTGTTGTTCATTAATAGATTAGAAATGGTAATCATTGGCAAATTCCTGTGCTATAAGAAGAAGAAAACAAATTGGGACGTGCTGTTATAGGAAAATAATTCACTTTGGGGTTGTAAGAGTAACTCGTAATAACATGCAGAGAAGACGTTAAAGTGGGAAAGATAATGGTTTGGTTCAAATCAGCTGAGCCAAGGCCGATTACACATTGTCAGTTTGAAATAAACCAGAACACTTATGTTCGTGCCATAATAATTACATTATAAATATTCAGATACAGCCATAATACCTATTACATGACAAATGTATTTTTATAATGAAGGTTTTTGTACATAAAACTGCATTCCAGTGACAGAACATATACAAATATATTATTACATTTGGTTCCACTTTATTTTGGACAATTTGTAATTGTATGAATTCTGAGAACTACTATAATGTGTGCATCATAATGCAACAGAGATTTCTAAATGTTGGAATAAAATGACTAGCACTTTAAATCTTTAAACAGAGCAAAATGCATGTTCATTGCCGCCCAGACACTAATCCTTAGCATACTTCCTAAAGCAATCAAACTGTAAACAGATTTAAAATGGTGCTGCTTTATTTCGCCCTGTCTCCGGCCACAAACAGACCCAAAACAAATTAATTACTTAATGCTTCCCACACCAGGTTTGAATCATGCCAATTACTTTGTATGTCTCAAGCACTTGCCACTGATTTTTAAATATCCTCCAGTAAAAAAAAAGTATTTGATATCAGATTCGATTGGTTTAATTTAACTGCCAAGAAGACAAAGTGCAAAAAGTTAGTATCTCAATCTGAGCAACGCCTGTTGTACTAAAGATGAGTTGAAATCAATTTCAATATTCAACCAAATGTTTGGGCTTGATAAAAAAATAAAATAAAAAAATTAACAAAAAAGCCGCCAGAGGAACAATAGCTAGTGCTCCTAAAGAAACGTTTGCCAATGCCCATGCAGTACTTTCATATGGCTCAATATTTGGTGGATGCAGAGAGGAAGTGAAAGGGACACAGTGAAGATGACAGAGCAGACCAATTTCACAGCACACATATGGCAGCAATTGAGGGGACAAAGGTCTGCTTGACCCTCTGCAATTTGGACATAACCTGTATTTGGCTTTTCTTTTAATAGCTCAGATTGTGATGTTTAGACTAAAAATAAACAGTCCAATTTAGAATTGTGGCCGTCTGCTATTTCAAGATCATGAACTTTGGCCCTGGCCAGAGTTTGTGTGCCCATGTGTGGTGGCCTGTAAAGCGGGCCAACAAAACACCTCACTACATAGTGTAGACAGTGTACACTGTATTAAAACACAGTAGGATCCTGATGCTGTACTTCTGCTTGCAGTTTCTGTACTTGTGACTCACTATCTGCTGTTTTCCTGATGGTCACATGGATACCCTAAAGATTTGTACTTCCCAAACACAGTTTATGCCCAATTCATAGCCTTGCTTCAGTGGATAATCTCACCTGGATACTCTTGACTTGTATCTAAGAATTGCTGCTATAATCATAAAGATTATCATCCCAAGACTCTTAATCGCAAAGTATTCATACTTCTACACTCATTTATTGTTCTACACCTATATAATGTAATGATTTATAATTCCACTATTTGGTGTCACCCAGAAGAGGATGGGTTCTCGTTTGAGTCTGGTTCCTTTCAAGATTTCCTCCCTTATGTCATCTCAAGGATTTTTTTTCCCTTGCAACTGTCACCTCTGGCTTCCTCATTAGGACTCTATATAGAAATCCATATTTCTTTTAACCTGCTTTGTGACAAGTGCTTTGCCATTTTAGATTACAGTTTCAAGGAAAATATTATGCCTGAATACCCTTCATTCCTGAAAACCCTTCTCCAAAATGATTCTCTTGTTTGATTGAAATTTGCAGTTAGATTGAACTTGAATCTGTTCCACTGGCCAGTGGTCCAGCACAGATGTTCAAATAAGCCCAAGAACAACAAGGAGAGCCTTTTTACACCTGGCAACTCTCAACACAAAAGCTGGAATAGCAGGACTTGCAAGGTTGTTTCAACTTGACCTTTCACCCATAGTGATGTCAATGTATTCCTGGGCCAATTGGAGCGTTTAGCCCTGCCCTTGACTTTGTCGAGTCCAGACACGAAGACAAATGATTCTATCAGATTAAATGTTTTTTAATGACATGTGGAGAAAGCTAGTGTGGACCTTGCTGGAAGCCATATGTAGACTTTCTCTGATAATCTTTTCTAATGAGCCCTAATTTGTAGCTGATCTGTGAATGCGCTCTGCTTCACATGGGCCTGAGTGGAATCTGTGGTGTTTGTTTCTCCAGATGCACTACTTAAAATGACAGTAAGGCTCTGGGGCGAATAGAGTAGTTTTAGCATTATTGCATGTGACCAAACATGTTCCACCTGCAGTATCGACAAAATCACACAGTCAAACACTGGAATAAAACAAGAATCATAAATTTCAAAACTGGGATTTTTTTTTTTTTTTGGAACTGTACAGTGGGGGAAAAAAGTATTTCAGTTTTTTTTTTTCAGTAAATATATTTCCAATGAGGATATTCACATGAAAATTTCACCAGACTTTGGTATTAACTCAAGAAATTCAAACATTAAAGTCAATAAATGAAGTTATTTATTATTATTTATTTATTTAGTTATTTATTTATTATTTTTTATTTCAGCTCAAACAAACAATCTCCAGTTTCATTTCTACTGAACATCTCCACTGAACATAACTGCCAAACATTTCCACTGAACATTTCCACTGAACATTTCTGCTGAACATCTCTGATGAACATTTCTACTGAACATTTCTGCTGAACATTTCCGCTGAACATTTCCAGTGAACATTTCTAGTGAACATTTATATAAATAATATATGAAGTTATATATACCAATAAATTAAGTTATGTGTAATAAAGCAGAATGACACAGGAAAAAAGTATTGAATACACTAACTGAAATGTATTTAATACTTAGTGGAGAAGTCTTTGTTTGTAATGACAGCTTCAAGACGCTTCCTGTAGGAAGAAATTAATCGGCCGCAGTATTCAGGTGTGATTTTGGCCCATTCTTGTAAACATATTGTCTTTACAGCTTGTTCAATTGGATTCAAGTCAGGTGATTGACTGGGCCATTCTAAAATCTTGATATTTTTTTCTCTGAAACCAATTGAGAGTTTCCTTTGCTGTATGCTTTGGATTGTTGTCCTGCTGGAAGGTCCACCCACGTCTCATCTTCATCATTCTGGTGGATGGCAGGAGATTCTTCTCAAGAATCTCCTGGTAAAGTTCTCCATTCATCATTCCTTCAATTATATGAAGTGTGCCAGTACCATGCGATGAAAAACAGCCCCACACCATGATGCCTCCACCTCCAAACTTCACTGATGGTATAGTGTTTTTAGGGTGATATGAAGTGCTATTTCTTATCCAAACATGGTGTGTAGTATGACAGCCAACAAGTTAAATTTTGAACTTGTCTGTCCAGACTACACTCTCCCACTATCTCATAGGCTTGTCCAAATGAGTTGTAGCAAACTAGCCTTTTCTTTAGTTATGGAGTCTTGCGTTGTGAGTGTGCATAGAGGCCATGGCAGTGGAGTGCATTGCCTATTGTTTTCTCTGTGACGATGGTACCTGCTGCCTCCAAGTGTTTCTGGAGCTCTTTCCGAGTGGTCCTTGGCTCTTGGGCTACTCTTGACTATTCTTCTGACTCCCTGGTCTGAAATCTTGTGAGGAGCTCCTGTGCGTGTCCGGTTGATGACAGAGTGATGTTGCTTCCACTTATGGATAATGGCCCCAGTGGTGCTTACTGGAAGATTCAGAAGTTTTGAAATACATCTGTATCCGAGTCATTCAATATGTTTTGCAACAATATGGTTATGAAGGTCTTGGAAGAGCTCTTTACCCATCATGAGATGTTTCTTGTGTGACACCTTGGTAACGAAAAGCCTTTTTATAGGCCATCAATTTACTAACCCAGCTGATATTAATTTGCACAGATAAGGAGTATAATTTCTTTCTAACTATTTACGGATTTCAGCTGGTTCCTTGCCTTACCTTGCCTTGGAGAACTGCTTTTTCTTAGCGTGTTCAATACTTTTTTTCCTGTGTCATTCCACTTTGTTACACATAACTTTATTTATGGAGTTTAATGTTGTGAATTCTTTATATTTGCAGATTTCTTGAGTTAATACTGATGTCTGGTGAAAATTTCATGTGAATAACCTCATTGGAAATATATTTACTGAAATAATTTTTGACCTGTTCAATATTTATTTCCCCCACTGTAAGTAAATTAAGTGACTTCAATTCATATTTGAATAGAGCTTTTAATAATAGACAGTGTCACAAAGCAGCTTTACAAAAATCCAGATTAAAGAGCAAGCCAGAGGCGACAGCAGCAAGGAATGAGATGGCATGAGGAAGAAACCTTGAGAAGAACCACCTTACTGAAAAAACACTAAAACCAGCCTAGGCTGGTTGGCTGGTCTTTACTGGTTTAAGGTTGATAAAGCTGGTTTAAGCTGGTCTCCCAGCCTGGCCAAGCTGGTGTTCAGCTGGCTTTAGCTGGTGGGTCAGCTGATCTCCCAGACTGGCCAAGCTGGTGTTCATCTTACCTATTTACTAATTAATTAGATAGTTCCATCTACTGACAAGGGTAATTACAATAGTACTTATTTCATTTATATCTGAAAATTCTACAACAATATTATTAAACTGGATGCACAAATAAAGTATAAAATAAAATTGGTAGCTCAGTGGTTAAGTCATTAAATAATTGGAAGATTAGAATTGGAAGGTTGTGAGTTCAAATCCTGGCACTGGTAAGCTGCCACTGGTGGGCCCTTTAGCAAGGCCCTTAATCCTCAACTGCTCAGTTATGTAAATCTCTCTGGATAAAAGATTCTGCCAAGTTGCCTTATCAAATATAGCTTTTTTATTTTGAAAATTTCAGCCTGACCAACACTGACCAGCTAAGACCAGCTTGACCAGCTATGACTAGCCTGACCAACATTGATCAGCTAAGACCAGCCAACAAGATTACATTTTAGCTGTTTTTTTCAGCAGGGCAGACTCAATAGGAAAACCAGCTTCTTCTGGGAGACCCTATACATGGCAGAATAGAGGTGTAGAAGAGTACAACCAAACAGCATTAAGTGTGTTTAAAGGATGTTCATTAAGAGCATCTTGTGAATGAATAATAGGTTAAGCACAGGACAGTTTTTACGATTACAGCAGCTCTTACAAATCTACATATCCAGTTGAGATTATCTATTGACATAATAGTGAAACTCAAAACACAAACAGTTTTTCTGAAGAACAGTTCTTTATGGTATCAATGTGCCATCATCCACAGGAGCAGAAAGTGCAAAAAAAGCTCAAAGCAGAAGAAGAGCATCAAGATGAGACAGAGTGGGAGATCCGGTAGCAGTAGAAGTGTGTTAGGATCTGGCACTGGCATGATGTTAGATAACAGCACTACACATACAAAAGAGTGAGAGTGAGATATGATTATTACGTATTCTGTTACTCTACAGTGGTTTAAAATGTTGTACTGTACATTGTGAAAGTAACAAGAAAACGACCAAAAATCATATTGTAAGAAAGATCGCTTACAACAAAATGCTTCCTTCCAATCTAGTGCATGCTTCTCTGTGTGTCTTCCTTTAAAATGTAAAATTTTTTCAAGCCTCTCGTGATTAACATTGACACACAAAAGAGGCTTTAGAGAATCAGATGAGGTCAAGTGATGCTCCTACACACAGATAGACAGTGTCCTCCAGTGGTAGTTCTTCATCAAAGAGACTCGGGTGAGAGGGGGATTGGCTCTCAGCCCTCACCTGTGATCACTCAGGCATGGCTGCATTACTGGGGGTATGAAGAGGACAGGTTAAAGCCTCTGGCTATGGAGTGACCTCGTCACTCAGCTTGGCCCTTGTCTATGGACAGGACTCTCTCTGAACCAACAAAGCAACCACATGCCACTTAAAAGAAGGTTTGTTCTTCCTGACAGAGCTCAATTGAAGATAATTGTCTCTTTCAGATCACTACGGCCAATGTGATCTTCCATGCATTGAAATGTAAGGAATGACTGACGAAGTGCACTCCCTACATTTTTTTCCCACTTTACAAGAAGTGCTTTCTTTAACTCTAGTAACCTAAGCTACTAAAGTGTTTTGTGTATATCTGTTGATAATATTATCATAGGGAACAAAATAAAAGCAATATGAGCATTTTTGGCATCACAGCTCTAAATGTGATTGGTGCTTGTGCTAACATTTATCACCAATCTCTTTGACGTCACCCAGATGGAGAGATGTTCCCGCTCATATTTTTTTCTACCAGAGCGCACACACACACAGACACACTCACACACACACAGACACACAGACACACACACACACACACAAAGACACACACACACACACACACACACACACACACACACACACACACACACACACACACACACACACACCTGGAGCTGCCCTGATAATAAACTCCCAATGGCAGTCCGTTAACAGGCCAGCTGTACAGCAACAACAGAACCATCTGTGAAATTAGCATGTTACAATGTCTGTTATTGGCTAGTACGGGTACTATGTAATGTACACACACACACACAGCTAAAATAAATCTCCATCCTACATTCACTATTAATTATTACAACTTTACAATATTAAGGTGCTATTTAGAGTCCCAGTAATGACAAATATTGGCATCATCATTTCCTTCTATATGAGCAAAATGGATGAAATTAAACTAGACTGAACTAGTTATTGAGGGAACAAAGCTACACAAATGGCAGGTAAGTTAAACCAATCTTTTTTGATGCTATCATTTAACTTTTGCCAAAACGTTTGCCAAAAGTCACCTCTTCACAGACATTCAAGAGTGTCGATGCATCCATGTGTGTTCTAAAAGGCTGGGTCCCATCCTCTCCATCATGTGGTGACAATGTGTGCTCTCTAGTGGAAGTCTGTGTGAGGAGGAAGCGGGCTGTAGCCCCAAGCGCCTCGACCCAGGGAGGAATGTTTATCGTGTCCAGCGCCTTTGATCTCACCCAGTTAATCACTTCCTGCACACTGTATGTGAACTGCAGCACCACCGCAGAAGGGAAGCAGGGGGACGCCATTTGATGCGGTTTCTCCTGCACTACCTCCTACAAGTCATTAGATGGAGGCCGGATAGATAAGGCGGATAGATGCCGTGGGCTCGGAGTACTGTGGCTGCTGCCTTCAAGTTCTCCAGTGTTCAAGAGTCACTAATTACCATGTGGCATAGCCTCACATCTCCACATGAGCGTTGAAGATCTCGCTATGAGGTGCAGACAGACGCTACGCAACTCTGGTTTACAGTCTAGTTGTAGTGATGCAGCACAGAGCCTCACTTTCTCTCTTGACTTTTACATGAATTCATTACAACCATAAACACTGGAGATAAGACAAGTCTGTGATTCTAATCCTCACCTACTGGGTTTGAGTCACACTGTTAACTGGCTCTCTCAGACTCTATAATGAGGCAGTAATATCAGTCATAAAACACATTCTCGAACACTAAAGGTTAGAGTAGCCACTGTTCGAGTCTCATTCTCACTTTTACCTGCTTAGTTGTTAATGGGAAAGCCTATTGCTTGACACTCCCTTAGTTGGGCCTTTCTGGCATCAAGGCATACACTGCTCCCTAAACGAACCAGTGGTATATGACAAATCCTCCCAGGGCAATTAAAGGACAAGCCTTGTTTCACACCTGGAATAGGACAAGAGAGGCATGATGAGGGAAACCACCCAGCAAACAATTCGACGTTGAATAGTCGGCAAAAAGTCGCAAAGATTAACATTGATATGACGTATAACCAAGCCGCTTTCAAGCCGTAAACCGGGTACACTTTTATCCGCATTTTATCGTCTAAACCAAGCCTCTAAATGTAATGGCTCTAAGCGGATATCATACATCGAAACGAAGCGTGATTTCGACGAAACCATCGTAAATGGTAGATGGCGCACTTATATAGCACTTTACACTGTGTCTCATTCACCCATTCACACACACACTTATACACCAATGGTAGCAGAGCTGCCATGCGAGGTGCTAGCTTGCCATCAGGAGCAACTTGGGGTTCAGTGTCTTGCCCAAGGACACTTCGGCATGTGGAGTCATGCAGGCTGGGAATCGAACTGCCAACCCTACGACTACTGGACAACCCGCTCTACCACCTGAGCCACAGCCGCCCCTGACTTAATGTTAAACCAGCATTTAAACATATTAAGCATATGATTATGTTGTGATAATATATGGAATATTTTAATCAAAGTATAATCCAATCAAAGTATAATCTTATCCTCGATGTATAAGATATAAGAGAGTATACTCTCTTATATCTCTTGTGTCGTGTACTGTCCCCTAATATCTCTCACATTCAAGAGCGATTTCGACCACATATTAGCAATGAAGGGATTGAGACTTCAGAATCTTTTATTCGGGTATATAAAATAAAGAACATTTTTACACGTCATGGAAATGCCTAGAGTATAATCTACTTAACAATTCATATATAACACAAACATACCAGTTCAAGATATAGCCTATATGTACAATGAAATCCAATGTGGTTTAGGGACGATATCTGCACATGCACGTGCTTAGCTTCGTATGTTTGGTTTTGTATGTGCAGTTTCGTATGCAAGAGATTTCGTATTCCCGTAAATTGGAGAATACTCTCTCAAGAAATGAAATAAAAATAAATCTTAGTGAACAATGAACAATCACATCTAGATATATTTCTTTGAAATTACACAGCAGTAACTTCATTAATCAGTTATTTTCGCATAATTTCAAAGTAATATAGCGTTTCAAGAATGTTACCATTGTTCAAGCTTCTTTTCTACGTATATTCGACGTCAATGATTTTGTTGTCGTGATCAAGCCTCTTCGCACGGTGGTTTAGAGGTTAGCACGTTCGCCTCACACCTCCAGGGTCCGGGGTTTGATTCCCGTTGGGGCCATATGTGTGCGGAGTTTGCATGTTCTCCCCGTGCTGCGGGGGTTTCCTCCGGGTACTCCGGTTTCCTCCCCCAGTCCAAAGACATGCATGGTAGGCTGATTGGCGTGTCTAAAGTTTCCGTAGTGTATGAATGGGTGTGTGAGTGTGTATGTGATTGTGCCCTGCGATGGACTGGCACCCTGTCCAGGGTGTACCCCGCCTTGTGCCCGATGCTCCCCGGGATAGGCTCCAGGTTTCCCCGTGACCCTGAAGAAGGAGTAAGTGGTAGAAGATGGATGGATGGATGGATCAAGCCTCTTTTCGACTACCTGTAGCTTTCATTTCAACGAAAGCGCGTTTGTGTTTGCTGGGCAGCATGCTCCTTAAAGGCCATTTCTGGTTTAAGGCTTAAGCGTTTGGGTCTCTCATGCTGATTTTTAAAAGGCAAATATCAATACACAACCAAGGCAGCTTTACAACACATCATGAACGAGTAATATACAATGTTGATTTATACACCTGACCATCACACCCATACAGTATGTGATTCTTTCCTAAACTGTTGCCACAAAGTTGGAAGCAGCAATTTGGGAAGCAACTCCAGGATGTCCTTATATGCTGTACATTTAAGATATCCTTTCACTGGAACTAAGCAGTCCAAACCTGTTCCAATATGACAATGCACCTGTGCACAAAGCGAGGCCCATGAAGACATGGTTTGCCAAGGTCACAGTGGAAGAAGTTGAGTGTTCTGCACAGAGCCCTGACCTCAGCCCCACTGAACACCTTTGGGATGAACTGGAATGCTGACTGCATCCCAGGCCTCCTCACTTGACATCAATTCCTGACTTAACTAAAGCTCTTGTGGCTGAATGAACACAAATCCCCACAGCCATACTCCAAAATATGGTGTACAGCCTTCTCAGAAGAGTGGAGGCTGTTATAGCAGCAAAAGGGGGACAAACTCTGGAATAGGATGTTCAACAAGCACATATGATTGTAATGTTTAGGTGTCTACAAACGTTTGGCTATATTGTGTATGTAGGATGATACTGACGTAGGCTTCTTCAGGGTTCTTAGCTTCTTAAAAGGTTTCTACTGGTTTCTCATTCTGATAGGGAAACACTTTGCTGTAGGTTTTCTACATAAAAAACATAAAAGTTGTGTCAAATCCAAGGCTTACGGGCCTTGACACCACTCCATAATTTCATTCGGCCTCTGAGAACTTGCAAAAAATAATACTGACTATAATATAATATAGACTGAATTTTTTTTTTGCCACCTGCTTTTATTACTTTACCATCTGCCTTGCTGTTTTTTTCCACTGTCCCAACTACTCAACATCCCCACAACTAGTGAATGTATTAGTTCAATCACCTAGTCCACTATGCAATATCCTATATTAAAAACTGAATTAGTATAATATAATACATGTCATAACCTAATAGTATGTACAGTTGAACAGCTCATGTTAGCTTTCTTCTTGCTTGAATCATCGTGATGTACTTTCAGAGCCAGGCACTGGTGTTAATCAAAAGAACAGATCATAATAGATGAATTTATTATTATTATTTTTTTTTTAAGTTTATGGCCCTTCAAAGGCTCACAACAATACTGACGGCATATTTTTTTTAGTTTTAGTTTGACACCCCTACCTTGGAGAAACAACTGGATGGTTCTTGATTAAATATATATAGTGTTGTGTATACCTACAGCATGCACACTATCCAAGGAACACTAGGCATGAGGCAGCAATACACCATGTACACGGACGCACGCACACACACACACACACACACACACACACACACACACACTCCTAAGGGTAGAGTATGAAGTATTACCTACTGGCATGTTGTTTGGAAGGTGGGATGAAACCACAGACACAGGGAGAACATGCACAGAAACTCCAAACTTTCTGTGCCATAACTACAGTCGTGAGGCAGCAATGCTACCTGCTGAATTACTGTGCCATCCTTTAATTACATAATTTCATTATAGAAAACAAGTATATGTAACCACACCACATGGAATTATATGTAATCTGATCACAGTAACTTTCTTACAGATTACTTTATTACATTATTGATGGCAACAAATAAACGTAGTTTATGGCCAGTTTACTCACTGGTCATAATCTAAATGACTGTCACTATGCCTGAGATAACATCAGATAATATCAAATGTGAGTGGTTTTGAAGAAAAAAAAAATAGAGGAGTGGATCAGGGAATCATGCATGCTAATTTGTAATTATTTTTATATGGAACTTTATATTGATCGTTCATATTAATTTTTTACATGTGAATAAAATAACACACATTGTGTGAAGATCACATTGTTGGCATGCAGTATTGTTGTTGTTAGATTTTATCATAAATTTTAATGACATTACAATGCAGTGTCAATTTGGCTCTATTATTTTTTAAATATTTTTTTTCTGGTAACAAATCATAGATCATATTACACAGAAGTGAACCAAATAAACTAGTTGGATCAGAAGTAGTCCAAAAATGATCTGAAAATAATTGGATAAAGTTTCAACTTTTAAGTAATCTTAAAGATTACATTAGTGATGAACTATAAGCAATACCTCCTCTGTTATCTATCCAACAGTGGTGCCATAAAATAAATAAAATAACCTTCTCTTAAATTATATGATGACTGAGGCTTGGCTCCTCCAGAGCAGTTGGCAAGGTGTGCTTTGGCATTTTACTAATGCCACTGGGTGCAGCTTGTGAGAGCTTTACAAATAATTTTCTTAAACTAGCATAATTTACTGCTAGTCCAAGCTGCTGCTAAGGGCTGATTTAGCTGTATTAGGTACTATCCTAATCATGATAGAGGATGCAAATTAAATGGTAAATGGTCTGCACTTATTTAGTGCTTTTTTTAACCTTAGCGGTTCTACAAAGTGCTTGTTTCTTATTCATCCATTCACACACACACACAGACACACACACACACACACACACACACACACACTTACACACACACTCCAATGGTAGCAGAGCTGCCATGCAAGGTGCTAGCTTGCCATCAGGAGCAACTTGGGGTTCGGTGCCTTACCCAAGGACACTTCGGCAAATTACCCATTATAAACAGTCATAGGAATGCTTAAAAAATGAAGGCTTGTCAGATGAAAATGAAAAGGAAGAACAGATGCCAGTTTTACCAGAAGGACCTTTCATAAGAATGTACAAATCAATGTCAGCTAGCCAACATGCTATACAGTGAGTGTGGCTTCTTTAGGATCTATTTCTGCTAGTGGAGCAAAAATAAACAGACCATTTGGCCATATTGTGTGGTTTTAATTCACTGTTTATTGAACTATTGTATAAAAGCAATATTTTACTCACAATTATGTGGTTATACTAAATATTGGTCCTGTGCCTATGGCTGAATCACAGCCATGCCGATATTCCGAATAACCTCACTCTTGCAAATGTGATATTTCTCAATTATTCATAGCTAATTGTACATAGTTAATTTGTCAATCATCATTTTGCAGACATGTTAAAGATGGGTATTTTGCGTAGGAACTCAAAATTGTAACACTGGAGAAAGCCTCTACAAGATATCACTCAAAAATACAGCAAAAAAAAGTAGTCTTTTTTCCCCCAATAAAAATGGTAAATAATAGTCATCAGTTAACAGTACGGGTGTTTTAAACTCTCTGATAATAACTGACTCAAAGGAGGCTCGGAACCCTTCCCCTCATCTCACTTTAGTAATCTCTCATCTCCTTACGATTTTCCCATGCTAACACAGTCACCTTGATTTCTGTCAAGGCAAATGGAAATTCATGTTTTCAGTTCATTAATGTGAATGTTCAACTTGGCTAACATTGGACAAACATGTAGTCAGTCCCTCCAGGATTTTGTGTTTATGAGATCACAGAATTTTTTCAAAATGACCGCAGATGCCATTTCAATGCACCATGTGACGTCATCACAAAGCGCATTCAGCCAACGCCATCTTCAATTCATCTTCGTCGAACATGTGTACAGCTAAAAGCTCTCATTTACCAACAAACATCACTGTGGAAGCCAGTGCAAAACATTTTCATGCAATTGCAATTTCGCCAATTTAAGTAGTTTTTCGCAAAAAAGCACAAAAAACTCTAAAAAAATGCATCACAAATTTTGACAAAAGCAAAATCAAGTATTTTTGGCTGAAACAATCACAAAAACTCTGCGATATCCTGTGTGGACTGATATAGTTAAACATCAGTTTCATATACAGTCATGTGAAAAAATAAGTACACCCAATGGAAATTGTTTTTTTTTTTTTTTGTTTTTTTTGTTTTTTGACATATTTGGACAAGCAAACATTTGATACTAAAGCTGATACACTCTATCAAATGATACATAAAATTGACATTTTATGGTAATTTTCACAATTAAAATTGACTAAAAAAAAAAAAAACAGATCAGTCACATGAAAAAATTAAGTATACCCCTACATTTATCACACCACTCTTATCTAGTGTCTGGTGTTCCCTTTGCTATTGAGGTGTGTGATGTCATCATGCCAAGATCTAAAGAGTTCTGTAAAGCCATCAGAAAAAAAGGTTGTGGATGTCTATGAGTCTGGCAAGGAATTTAAAAAGATCTCCAAATTATTTGAAATACATCATTCCACTGTAAATAATAATAATAATAATAATAATAATAATAATAATAATAATAAAATTAGCTACAAATGGCGAGGATTTCAAACAACTGAAATTTGGTCAAGAATGGATGTCCCAGCAAATTTAGCTCAAGAGCAGACTGTCTGAGGCAATGTTATGGTTTGGTTATGGAAATGTTATGGTTTGGGGTTGCTTCACTGCCTCAGGGAATGGACAGCATGCATTCATTGATTCAACTATGAATTCTGCATCATATCAAAGAGTGCTTGAAGATAATGTGAGGCCATCTGTCCAAAAGTTGAAGTTTAACCAAAAGTAGACCTGTAAACAGGATAATGATCCTGAGCACACTAGCAAATCCACCAAGGAATGGTTCACAAAGAAAAAATGGAGAGTTATGGAATGGCCTAGACAAAGCCTGGATTTGAATCCCATTGAAATGTTGTGGGGAGATTTGAAACGGGCAGAACACGCAAGAAAACCCTCAAACATCTTGCAAGTGAAAGAATATTGCATGGAAGAGTGGTCAAAAATTCCAGCAAGTCGATGTGAGATACTGGTGGACAAGTATGCAAAATTATTATTATTAATTATAAGAAGTAATTTCTGATAAAGGGGGCAATACTAGCTTCTGAGGCCAAGGGTGTACTTACTTTTTTCACAGAAGAATATAACATATATTGATATTTCTGTTGATTAAATGATTGATAATGCTAATTTTCCATGTGGTTTTGTTCAAGTATATCAACTTCATTAACAGACACTGTTTCATCCCATTCATTCATTTTCTATACCGCTTATCCTTCCTTCAGGGTCACGGGCAAACCTGGAGCCTATCCCAGGAAGCATCGGGCACAAGACGGGATACACCCTGGACAGGGTGCCAGTCCATCGCAGGGCACAATCACACACACATTCACACACCCATTCATACACTACAGACACTTTGGACATGCCAATCAGCCTACCATGCATGACTTTGGACTGGGGGAGGAAACCGGAGTACCCGGAGGAATCCCCCGCAGCACGGGGAGAACATGCAAACTCCGCACACACAGAGCCATGGTGGGAATTGAACCCCCGACCCTGGAGGCGAACGTGCTAACCATTAAGCTAACATGCGCCCTGACACTGTTTCAAAGATGATCAAATGTTTACTTGTCCAAATATTTCAAAAAGCCAAGAATTTCCATGTAGTGTACTTTTTCCCACATGACTGTATAGATGTAACCAAAGAGAGAGACAGAAAACGAAAACAACAACAAAAATACATTAAATAGACCTACGGCAAAGTGTAACATTTAATGCCCCCATACAACCCCCAGCCAGGACCATGCATTGTTCCTCTCAGGGGCTGGCAGGTCTGATTTTGGTGTTGGTAATTTATTTAAAATAGAAAAGTTAAGGATTACTATGTAGGTGGGACTTGGGACATGTTTGAGGGGGGAAATGAAGTTACAGGTTACAGGTTAAGGCTGAGGTACTGCAGTTTTGTAGTGTATAAATGCTAATATTATTACCCTCTGTTAAGTAATGCTTACATCTTGATATCTTTACAACATAATTTTTGATTTTACTTTGAAGGAAGAAAGGATTAAATGTAACTTTTAGGAATCTGAAAGCGTTTGTGAGAGCAGGCCCAGGCTAAATGCCAGTTAACTATTTGGCCACTGTTGTCATGGTACGGTATGTCAGAGCGCGATTATGAAGAACAGGTTAAAGTTTCTCATATCACTCTCTCAGCAATGCCCTTCAGCATTTTTTTTTTTAGAACTGAATTGGCACAAACTCCTAAACCGCTTGCCTCCCTGCCAGACTGCATTCTCTGAGAACAAGCAACAAACCAGGCCTGGGACTCTACAGTAGGCTCCCGGGTTGAGGGGGCTGCTGGGTAAATATTCAAGTTAAATTCCAGCTTGCTATTTTTCAAGGTGCACTGAGTAAAAAAAATAATAATGTTCACTAGAACGTAGGTGACTTGCCAACATGCTCTCATGATTACAAATTTATAAGAATTTGCATGAGTCTACACTTACTTACTAAAGGTTAAGTGTAGTGTGAAAGGAAATGATAGCTTTCTAGCATTTCTTTCTTTCATTCATGAAATCCAACAAATTGCTGTTGTTCATTAAAATTCTTAGGAACTCTGCATGAAATTAGGTTGCACTCTAGATTAACTGCAGCTGAGCAGAATTCCAAAATAAAGATTTTTATAATTGCAAAGTGCCTATGAAAACATCCAGTCAATATTACTACAAGCAAACAGAACACATGCAGTAAGGTTCCTCTCATCTGGCACTGTGTGTACATGTCTGTTGCACAGGGTTGCGTGACTGCAGAGAATGAGTGTAAAGGTTCCCGTCCTGCCGCAGGCTAGAGGCACACCAAGATCTGCTTCTCACTTTTAATCCTTACAACTCTTTTAAGAAAGACTCTTTTAAAAAAGACACTCGAGCATTGACATGAGATGCCAATGCTGCCCAACTGCAGACAGAAGTGTGTTAAGACTGAAGACACAGGATGAGAAATCTGCAACGGTTTGTGGCTTGGTCAAATATTTAGCGGTAGTGAAGCCTGAAATTGTGGAGAAGTGAAAACAGACACTAACATTTTGAGTGCAGAATAAAAAATTTTAGAGACCTAATGTGAGCGGGTGGTTAAGTGGTTTTCTTCAGCAGCTGTTTACATGCAGCTTTTGTTGTGAGTCAGAACAGACATGCTGCTCCTGGCAGTAATGCTGGAAGATCACACAGACTGCTGATTCATTCTGTTAAAATGCAGACCTTGACTTGAAATTCCCCCATTATACAGAATCACTCTGATCACTCTAATTTTAGCATCAGCTTTATATATATATATATATATATATATATATATATATATATATATATATATTCGTAACATGAATATTGATACGTGAAAAACCCTCTCAGCCCTCATTTTCCCCATTTGCTCAAGGACCTGAGGTATATATACAGTTGCTGCTGAGACAAAGAGGAGTGCCTTGTGAAGGTTAGGGGTGTGTGTGGGTTTCTGTCTGTCAGAAAGGCTAAGCAGGAAGGGTGGGAAGTGTGGAGAGCCCTGCTGTTTTCCCATCCCAGGTGGAGTGTTTCAGGTTGGAGAGGTGTGGAGGGGGTGATGGATGGGGGCTGATGGGCTGGGCTTGACCCCTGCTGGGCCGCTGAGACCTCCCTCACCTGTTGCGCTCGTGTCTGAACAGGCAGGACTCGGGGCCCATTGTGTTCAAAAGCTCTGCCTCTCACTAGGCGTCGAACTCCCAGAAGCCCTTGCCTCTGTTCTCCACAGTTCCAAGCGCCTCACACCCAAAACAATACGCATGGCAATGGCAAAAACCCTCCCATCTGGCGGCCTTGATTGGGTGCCAGACGACTCGAAGGTTGGGAGAAAAGATGAGAAAGCCAGAAAGGGAAGGAAGGATAGATGGAGAGTCAGAGAGTCTGTCACTTGATATCAGTGCAAATGCAAAACACAGGTTTATATAACTGGCTGTTTATGTAACTGTCTGTATTGGTTTAGTGCTCCTATTATCAGTATCTGTATTTAAAACCAATGAGAGTGTGGCCTACTCAGTTTTTTTGTAATTAAAATTAAATATGAACCCTACCATCAGAAAACTCTGGAATATACATTTGAGGTAGGAATGCCAGCACTGTCATCACGGTCCCACAGTTATTATTATTTTTTTTTGTTTGTGTCTGCCTTTGATATTTTCTAACGTATATATATATATATATATATATATATATATATATATATATATATATATATATATATATATATATATATATATATATATATATGCTACTAGCCTAATTTAAACCACTGCAACCCTGACCAGGCAGTTACTAAGGATGACTGAATGAACTCTGTAAATGCATGACATGAACGTAGTTTTTCTCTGTGGCTGCAGGAAAGTAAAAACCTCACATGACTTTTCATGATGCATCCAGCAAAATCCTAGTCCTGATGCACACCTCTGTCAAAAAAACTCCCAAAACAAAACCAAATGGTGCAGCTACTATTCATATCTGTCTTTGTATCTGTTTGGAGCACATTTTCACTTCATTCGAATAACTAGGGATATAACCTACTACAAGATTTATGTGAGGACTCTCAAGATTTTATCCTTAAATAAGGAAAGCGTTTTTGCCATTTTACCAATAGAGTAACTATTTACAGATATGTAAAGATAACCTACTCGTCAGGTTTCTGAGGTATAGATCTCTCACAGCCCAGCAAGCCCTTTAGTATAAGCAGAACACAATGTATACCTATAGCAACGACTCAAGGAAAAACAACACAGATCAGCATCAGCAAGCCAAAAAAATATCAAATGTCAGAAGAGTTTATATTATCTGGCAACGCAGGCCCTGTTTCAGTTTCATTTCATTGAAAAAAATCCCATCCTGATAGCATAAAAAAAATTGGACAGAAAATTACTTCCAAACTGGGTGATTCTGTTTAAGTACATGGACAATCAATGACAAGCAATTTCAGTTAATGAGAACAAGTGTATTGGTGAGACTTGAGTCTACCAGGGGGAAACCCCACCCTTCATTTACCTGTGATCTGCTTAGGTCGAGGGCTCAGCTGTTATGGCATTTTAGGTGGTGTAGGATTGGCCATTGTGTTCCTCCACTGTGTGCATGTGACAGCAAAGTGGTTCTTTGGAGACAAAAATGAGGAAGGCTTTTGTTTGTGGGAACTGGCCTCAGGTGCAGGAGACCTCTAACCCTTACAGCTTGCAGGTGGAACAAAAAGCCCTTAAGGAGGAGTCAAATTCTCTGGAGCAAACTGGCCTCAAGAGCTGTGGGAATTGGCCACAGAATCACTTTAAAACATGCAAAACATTGCAATTAATCAAACTCCATGGTGCATGTTTTAGGAAAAGCAGCGATGATATGCATTACAATGTGTATTATTTATTTATTATAAGTAACCATTTCTTAACACTTTTTGCACTTTGCATGTAAAGCGCAAGATGGTTCTGAAGAACATACATGAGAATTCACGACATGTCCTGCCAGGAGGCATTATTTTGTTTTTTCCTCAGCCTTCAAAGAAGTGCTGATAACACATCAACACCAGCAAATCTTGGTTTCATAGACTGTTGATTGATCATGTATCTCTTTCATGATGATTTTTCTGAGAAGGCCCATCCTTCATCCCAGTCAGTAAAGACGGAAAATGGCTCAGTGACGGGCAACTCTTCTTGATGAGCGGAGATGCACAATGCCTTCTCTTACTGCTGACGAACAATAGAACCAGTGAGGCATGGGCTTCAAAACCAGCTGTGATGTTGGCCACTGTTTCACTGCATTTCTAGTGTGGGACTGAAATGAGTGACAAACAGCTCAGGTAGCATCAGGAAACTACTACAAAAGTAGCAACGTAATGTGTCAGAAATCTAACTGAGGTCAGAGTTACTGTTTGTTCATAGTAACATGGCTAATCAAAAATGTTCTGGAAACCCAGTTGTATGGGTCAGCAGTTTACTCCAACTCCTATTTGACTACATTTACAGTTCTAAGACAGATACTGACTCAACACTACCACCAAGTGGTTCTCTCTTTCACTCTTCTACTCTAAATTCTACCTCTGCTTGCCTTTGGAGTGAGTGAGTGAGTAGTGGTTAGTCTGGTAAGATGACCTCACTGCAAAAGAAACACATTCACTGGGATGGGATTTTCCATTGCACAGTGCTTGTTATATTCAGACCCTCTCTTCACATCACAATCTGACAAACAGGAGAGTTACAGAAACCTCAAAACGAAATGGTGTTATGGTTTCAAAGGCACTATAAGGAAGCCTCATGCTGAAGAAAGCTAGAAATCTGCTCACAAACCAGAAAAAAAGATAAGAAGATATCGCCCCCGAGTGGACTGCCCAGTGAAACCAATGACATGTTGATCTAACACATGGTGTTGAATTTCAAGTGAATCATATTAAAGATACAAGACTACTTGTATTGTTTAAATTATAGTAGAGAAAGTAGGACATACTTGCCCTAAATGTTAAAAAAAAAATTGATAATGTTTCTAAGAAGCCAAAGAGCACAAAAGTCAACACTGTAGTATGTAGGTGTGACAGAGAAAGTTTTTGAGAGAGAATTGTGCAACAGTTGTGCAACAATTAAATACAACATGAAGCAAATAGAGAATGATCAAAGTCATCAAAGAAACATGTAGAATAGAAATGCTATTATAACAATAAGAAAGACGGCCATGTTGAAACCCAGATTCTATTATTCAGTATAATTGCTGTACAGTGGGGTCAAAAAATCTGAGACCAAACTGAAAATCTGGGTATTATTTTTCACTGGAAAAAAACAGAACTTTTTAGAATTTTGAAATATATGAAACAAATCAAATTTTCAATATTGTGAATGTTTAGTATTCTGCACTTTATATAGGACACTATTCAAATTGAAGCAAATTTGTGATATTGATTGTGATCAACCATGCAACGCCTTTGTGCAAACGTCATATTTTCCTTCAGTCTTATCCCTTCCGCTTTAGCACGTGTTCAGACAATTAGATTTGATCTAACATGGATCATCAGGTTATACACAAATTTGTGGAGCCCGTGCCAACTCAAGTACATGCTGCCAAAGTGGAACGTACCAAATGTTAAGAAATTCTGAAATATTTTCAAGATTCTACTTTTCACTTAAGTTATTGCTGATAATATAATTTACAATGAAAGATTTTGTGAAAAGATTGTAAAAAAAAAAAAAAGGTAAAATTTTCAGTACTGGTCTTAGACCTTTGGCTTCCACTGTATATGTAAAGTTCAGATCTGGCCTAGTTTAACTGGATTATTAAGTCAATAATGTTAAGAAATGAGCAGTGATTGCATGTCCTAATCCACTAACAGTAGCAGATATAGTAAACTATAACAGCTCAATGTTGCTAACAAGCAGTGATGTCATGAGGTTACTCATCTGTAAGGTTGCACAAGGTTCTTAAAGTTTATTTGTACCTTGGAGAAACCGGAGCCTTAATGGGAGCGGTTATATCGTCAGTGTCACGGGAGCTTAATTATTCAAACAGGTTCATAGGTATCACTCCTTCATCGGCTCCTTGTTTACTTGTCATATTTACCTACATGCTATATTAAAACATATATCAACATGGATACGCAGGTTCCATATTGATATATATATACTTGAGGCAACAATACAACAAAGCAAATGTCCGCAAAACCTACTGTGGAGGAACACAAAGTAACACAAACACATTGACATAAACCTCCTCGCATGTACAAACAGACACACAAAAGTGTGAGCATAAATGGTGTTGGCTTTCTTTCCATCGTGCAAGGGTGCATTAGTGTTAGAAACTTGATCTCACTCAATAATTCACAGTAACACCGGAGTCCAATACCGCTCACCACTGAGTGATCTGATGCCTCTAAATTTCAATGTATCAACTGGTATGCCAGGTTTTTACATTTAGATGATGTAGTAAAGAAACTACAAACTGATGGTAAATCTGGTTTATATTTTAAATATGATTGTGAGGTTGAACATCTTTCAATCCAGAGACTTAATATTCTTTCTAGTATCCTTTGGAAGTAAGATGTGTTGAGACATATGACATATTTAAAAGATGATGAAAAATGACACAGGAGTCACAAAGCAGCGCAGAGGACTCAATCAGGGTGATGCATCCTTGTACAATCTTGGTCTCCATTTCCTTAATTAAGCCAGAGGGTGCAGGTACAGCAGGGCATAAATCTTTCGTGGCTGTGGCAAAGTACCTAACTGGCCATGAATAATGAATGCCAGCGCCTTGTGCGTGACAAATTTTCACACATCACATGCTTACTGACATCACAGCAAAGAGCTTGGTCCTGTCCAAAGTGTCTCATGATTACAGGAGAACATTGAACTGAGGTCATAGGCTTAAATCCAGGGTACTTTAATTCACTCCTGGGTAGGAGATCTGGATGAAGAAGAATTTGTCCCAACAACAAGCAATTTTTCAAGGAGATTGTCGATGCATTACTATAAGATCAACTGCTTTCTCAAGCTTCTTGATAATGTTACTGAAACAATAATCCAAGGTTAATACACAAGTAGCCAAGAGAAAATCAAAACCGTTGGGGTTATGAATAACCCTTCTGGAAGAACACAATGTTGAACCAATTCACTAATGACTCTATGCATTGCTTTGGCATGTAGAAAACATATTACTCTACACTGGCAGTGATGCCACCTTTGTTGACTCCCTACAAAGTGGCACTTCCATTACAGCTGATCTCAGGATGACTGAATGGAAGCACTGACCAAATGTCCTGAGGGCAGCAAAAACAAACAAACAACAACAACAACAACAACAACAAAAACATGCCATACTTGCCTTGGGATTGAGGCATCACTTTAACTTTGAATAAAGTTATCTGTCTAGTGAATGAATATAATATACCTGCTTGAATAATAATAAAAGAAAACTTCTTGTCTAAACTCTAAATGGACTTCTCAGAGTAACTCAATAGAGGACAGACATTTGTAGGGTTGTTTCAATCTAGGGTGATGAAAAGCATTTACTTCAAAGTAAGGAAATTTCCTTTGTAAGGAAACACCTGATGGACACTTTGCTCCCAAGATTCTTTGAACTGTTTTTTTTTTTTAATGAAAAATGAAATAAATAAATAAATAAATAAATAAATAAATAAATAAATTAATAAATTAAGGCTACATGAACAGGCCAGGCTGGCTCGCCTATAAATGCAGGTCAAATCTAGGTAAGATATTATTAATTAATAATACTAAATTGTAACCTTAATTGAATAAACCAGATGACATTAGTGATGCAGCAAAGCCTTTGATGTAAATTTCATGTTTTCTTTTTTTTTTTTTTTGATAGTTTCCTCAGGCTAGCATTTTGATTATGATTACTGAGATGCATGATATATGTTAAATATTAGTTTAGAACAATGACTAGTTGGCTGTTTTGAACTATCTGGCTAGTGTTAGCAGTAAAAAAATTATCAATATAATATGAATAGTATATCCAAGCATTATTTTAGAAATCTTGTCAGGTTAGCTAGCTTACTACCACTAGCAGATAATATAAAAACGTACAAAAATTACTGTGTTTTAGTAGAATATAGTGTTCAATGTGCACATGACTTGTTTCTTTCACATGGAGAAACTACACCAAAAGTACACTTTACGTATGGTCAAAAATTTGTGCACACCTGATCATCGTATCCATATGTACTTGATGAACATCTTATTCCAGATTTAGTCCCTATTTTGTTATAATAACCTCCACTCTTCTGGGAAGGCTTCCTACTAGATTTTGGAGTGTGACTGTGGGGATTTGTGATCATTCAGCCACAAGAGCATTAGTGAGGTTAGGCAGTGATGTTGGGGGAGAAGGCTTGGGATGCAGTCAGCATTACAGTTTATCTCAAAGGTGTTCAGTAGGGTTGAAGTCAGGGCTCTTTACAGGCCACTCAAGTTCTTCTACATCACCCTTAAAAAACCATGTCTTCATGGAACTCACTTTGTGCATAGGGGCATTGTCATTCAATTCAATTCATGTCAATTTTATTTGTATAGCACTTTTTACAATAGACATTGTCTCAAAGCAGCTTTACAGAAACATATAAACACGGTATACAGATTTTAAAAGTGTGAATTTATCCCAATTGAGCGAGACGGTGGCGACGGTGGCAAGGAAAAACTCCCTAAGATGTTAAGAGGAAGAAACCTTGAGAGGAAGCAGACTCAGAAGGGAACCCATCCTCATCTGGGTAACAACAGATAGTGTGAAAAAGTTCATTATGTATTTATATGAAGTTTGTTTGGCCTTTGAAGCAGCCGTAGTCCGAGCAATCTGGAATTGGAGTAGATGAGAGCTCCATCCAGAGGTAGGGCATACGAAACGGATCAGGCAGGTCCGGAGAGCAGAAAGGATCAGGATCTCTAGTATCTCCATAAAATCGTGTGTGGCTCGACAGAAGCAGAGAGGGAGAGAAGAGACTGTTAGGACTGTGCTTAGCGTAACAGAAAGTCTAGTCATGGTAGGCTTGAGTAAACAAATACGTTTTAAGCCTAGACTTAAACACTGAGACTGTGTCTGGGTCCCGAACACTAATTGGAAGACTGTTCCATAACTGTGGGGCTCTATAAGAGAAAGCTCTTCCCCCTGCTGTAGCCTTCACTATTCGAGGTATCGTCAAACAGCCTGCATCTTTTGATCTAAGTAGGTGTGGCGGATCATAGAAAACCAAAAGGTTGCTTAGATACTGTGGCGCGAGACTGTTTAGTGCTTTATAGGTTAATAATAGTATTTTATAAACAATGCGAGATTTCACTGGGAGCCAATGCAGTGTTGATAAGATCGGGGTGATGTGGTCGTATCTTCTGGTTCTAGTTAGGACTATTATTATTATAGTCCAATTATTATTATTATTATTATTATTATTATTATTATTATTATTATTATTATTAATTTATTATTATTATTATTGGGGTTTTTAAAAAATATTTTTCTTTTTTAAATTTTATTTGTATAGTGCTGTTGAAAATAGTTATTGTCACAAAGCAAGCAAGATATGACAGCGTCAAAGAAAAACTTCCTGAGATAACAACCAAGAAACCTTCCGGTGAACCAGATTAAAGCATTCCTAAAATGTTTGTCTTACATGCAAATGAATGTATGCAAATTAATGTAGAAATGGAGATAAATATATAAGGTTTGGCTTCTTCTTCTGCTTTTACCTGTTATTGTAATCAGGTATATTGTTTTTATGATGTATTACTAAAATAAATAAATACGTCAAATGGATCCAGGTGTCTGATTAATAAAAAACAAAATTTCTTTGAGTGTAGCATATGTTCTGGCCGTGTGCAACCCAGTTAGGTTTGTTTTCAACCCAGCTACATTTGCAGTGTGACAGAAAACTGTCAGTGAGAGTATAAGCAATTAACATGATCGTAAATTTCTCTCGCAACTCAGCTCTGGAAAAACCTGTCAACATTTATGCAGGCAAATTGACTTGGGGTCTCACACCCGCTTTATCTTAATTGTGATATCAACTGTCCTTAGTTAGGGATTACCTTAATGGGTGCATCCATTACATTCATGAACATGAGGGAAAACAGAGGTTAATGTAAATTATTGACACCTCACAGCAAAGCAATTACAGTACAACTTAATTACAGCTTTTGTCAGGCAAATGACACAATTGGTAAATGCAGTCTGTAACCTAAAGCTAAATAAAGCTCCACCCCAACTGTTTGCACAGCCTTTACAACTTCTCACATTCTATATTACTTTTTTGTCATATAGGTATGACAGTTACACACACAAAAAACCCCAAAACAAAACAAAAAAAAAATACAAGGAGTGAAACCATCAGTGCAATGTGGGTCTGGCAAGCACTCTAGGATAAAGTGTAGGAATGTGTCTGCTCTGTGAGGCTTGTGCAGCTGTGACAGCAGAAAGCATTCACAGGCACTGTGTGTCAAGCAACAACATGACAAAAAAAGCTCATCTCCCAGCTTTACCTTCCTATAAGCAGATTTCCAGTAATGATGAAAAAAATACATGCCCATATTGGGACTGAGTCCAAACTGAAATCTGGGTGGTAACTGTACATTCCTGGACTATGTTTTATATGATTAGGGATGGGTTAGAGCAATTTCACTGGCTGTGAACCTACTCACAAATTTGGAGTCCTATTTAATTGTTTACATGTGTCTTAGAGAACATTAGCAGTCCTGCTTGCTATGTTAGGAATAACTAATAATAATTACTCCAGTACTGTACATGTGAAAACCAACGTTAATACATTCACTGAAATAAACATAACAGCAATTTGTCTCTCTCTCTCAAAAATACATGAATTCACAGGGTGTGCTGAGTACCTCCACATATTATGACCCCAAGCCAGTGGAACATGGAATCGGTTAAATATTTGAGGTTTTATATATTATTTAAAAAACAAAACGCCACTTTTTCCCAAGCGATACACATGTGTGAGGCTTAATCCAGATAAGTTCGAGTCATTGTCAGGGTGATAAGCTTGTGGTGCTGACTTCTTTATGTACCCATTCTGACATGTGTATAGTGTGCAGTGTATTCACACGGCCTCTTTTACCACCACCCACAGATTCATGAGAAAAACAAGTTATCTGCCGAAAGCTGCCATCATTGGCTGCCCACACATGGGCAAAAAAAAAAGGAGGGTGTGGGGGACAATGTGAAGGTGTTGCTGGCTGACGCCGCTGTAAGCCACTGTGGCTCAGGTGAGGCGGGTGCTCCTTTCAGGTCCATCATCTGCACTCTTCCCATCATACTCATGAGAAACTCCCAGCGTGCCTTCAGGGCCATCTCTCGCCGGTAACAGGTAAGCCTGTTGACACATGTCAAATCCCTCTTCTTTCTCCTGTGTGTGTATGTGTGTGTTTTTTTTTTTTGTTCCCCTCCTCTCCTCAAAGTTTTCGTGAACATCGTGCAACGCCCTGTCTAAACCGCAGACATCAGAAAAACCGCCCGAGCAAAGCCAGGACTTGTTTGATTGCGCTGCCTCGCAACCTGGGCTTGCACACACACCCACCTCTCCACCTCAGAAGAACGCACACACACACCTCAACCGACGTCAACAATGCCACATGTCCTTCACCTAACAATCCCTGAGGCCTGATCCGGCCTGGGCCAAAGCCATAGCTAGAAAAAAAATGGTAAGATGCTGATGGATAAAGGAGCTTGTGGATTCCTGGGACAGGTGTCGGATGCAGGGACTATTTGATCATTTTACATGTGTAGAGCGAGCAGGAAAATGGAGAAAGCCAAGGTGGCAAAGGTTAGATGTGCTCTGTCATCATGAAAAATAAAAATCAAGGCACAGCACCAAAATGTGACTTGTACAAAGGATTTTAGGAATTACACAGTAAGATAAATAAAATAAACATAATCAACATACACCATCTTCAAAAACAGTTATTCTAATAAGATGCTCTCAAGTGAATTTGATTTGCAAAGACTGGCATAATTCTTGGGAAATTTTTCAATTTCAAATGGCTATTATTTTGTGACGATATAGTGAGCGAGTACAAGATCTGTCCCAGGATGAAAATGCTAGCACTGCAAAAGCCAAGCAAAAGAAAACTCAGTGAGTCAGTGTACCATCACATGTTTTTTCACTGATCATAGGGTAGTATGGTATGACTTTTTAAAGGTAGAGTGTGGAAAGTCATTAATCAACACAAACACATGCTGCCATTCTCACCAACAAGTCCAATACAACTACAAGCTGGAATATCCGTTTCAGTGTTGAACAGTGGTCCGTGCCTTTTTTCTATGAACAGATCGGTGATTAACATGACTGCTTGGGCAGGGGATTATAAATTCTAGTACTGCCTAGTACTGGATAAAGGACATCTTCCCTGAAGGCACCAGTTGTTCCAGTCTAGGCAGCACTGCATCAGATACTTGTAAACATGGCCGTCTTGTATTTCCTGTTGCTTTGCATGATAGCTTCTTGGCAGCTACAGTACATGCTGGCCTGGCTGTAGTAATGCTTGGCTGCTGAGGTGGAGGAACTTGCTACAGGAGGATGAGGAGGAGGAGGAGGAAGAGGAGGAAGGAGAGGGAGGGAGAAAGGGAGGCAGGCAGACAGGAGGCCAGAAATAAGGAAAACACCACCCTGACTGCTAGGACTGTTAGGCACCCCAACAAAATCACAAAACTCTCAAGAAGTCTCCTGTAACATTCTGTAGCATAACAGAATCTCTAAAATGTCATCGTGTTTAAACAAATAAAGAGATGGAAATTTAACAGCCATGTTGGTAACTTTGCCACTGGGGAAAATCTAGTGCAGGTAAGACATACGTACTGTGCAAAAGTTTTAGGCACCCTATTTTTTTTTTTTTTTTTTTAATTTTTCTTATAGATTTTTTATTTTATGACTTCTACATTATCAAGTCAGTACAAAAACCTTTTAGATTCCTAAACATTAGTTTTCTAGCACAAAATTAAAAGTTAAAAGAAAAAAGAAAGAAAGCAGAATATTATGTAAGACACACTTTTCAGACAAAAAAAAAAAACACAATGAAGGCTGCTGGGTTTTGCTGCAAAAATAAGAAGCAAGTGCAACAGTCAAAGTCTCCAGAAGAACTGTGGTTCTGGAAGATGCTCAATAAAACGTACCAGCTAATGTCCCTATAAAACGGCATAAACTGTCCCGGAGACTAAAACCCAAATTCCAAAAAAATTGGGACAGTATGGAAAATACAAAAAGACAAACCAAAAGAGTCATTTGAAAATTAAATTCACCCTGTACTATACTGAAAACACATTATTAACACATTATTTGATGTTTTACTTTGTGAATTTAATTTATTTTTGAAAATATTCACTCATTTCAAATCTGATCCAACACACTCCAAAAAAGTTGGGACAGTTCTTCAGCTGCGCAATTGTACTGGGGCGGGGGGGGGGGGGGGGGGGGGGGGCATGGGGGGCTTCTTTGCCTTATTTTGCGCTTCATAATGAGCTACACATTCTCAATCAGAAACAGGTCAGGACTGCAGGCAGGCCATGCTAGCACCTGCACTCTCTGCTTACGCAACCATGCGCTTGTAATCTGGGGAGAATGAGTTTTGGTGTTGTCCTGCTCTGGATGGCAGCATATGTTGCTCCAAAATGTGTTCATATCTTTCTGCATTAATGATGTCCTCACAGATGTGCAAGTTACCCATGCCATGGGCACTGACACACCCCCATACCATGACAGATGCTGGCTATTGGATCTGATGCTGGTAACAGCTTGGGTGGTCCTTTTCCTCTTTGGTCCGGAGAACACGATGGCTATTTTGTCCAAAAACTTTGTGAAATGTTGACTTGTCGGACCACAAAACACGATTCCACTGTACTACTACTGTCAATCTCAGATGAGACCGAGCCCAGAGAAGTCTTCTGGACAGTGTTGATGTATGGCTTCTGCTTTGCATAGTAAAGCCTTAACTTGCATCTGTGGATGCAGCGGTGAATGGTGTTGACTGACAAAGGTTTCCCAAAGTATTCCCGAGCCCATGTCAAGATATCCATTACAGACTCATGACGGTTTTTAAGACAGTGACATCTGAGGGATTGGAGATCACGCACATTCAGAAGTGATTTTTGGCCTTGCAATATACGCACCGAGATTTGACCAGATTCCTTGAATCTTTAATTATATTGTGCACTGTAGAAGGTGAAATGCCCCAAACACTATTGATTTGTCTTTGGAGAATGTTGTTATTAAAGTTATTATTTGATGATACATCTGTTGGCAGACTGGCAAACCTTGACCCATCCTTGCTCTTAAAGGACTAGGCCTTTTTTGGAGGCTCTTTATATACTATGATTAGATGATAGCCTCACCTGCTTCACATCACCTTCTTATTTCAACTTGTCACACTGCTATTAGTCCAAATTGCCCCAGTCTTTTTTGGAACATGTTGTGTGCATCAATTTCAAAATAAACATTTACCTTCAAAAAGCTATGCAGTTGATTAGGTAAAACATCAAATACCTTGTCTTTATATGATTTTTGTTTAAATACAAGTCAAAGTACATTTACAAATCACTCCTCTTTGTTTTTATTAGCATTTTCCATATTTTCTCACTTTTTCAGAATTGGGGTTATACTATTTGTATTTGTATTTTTTTGTCACACTAAATATTGACTTTGTTTCATTTACTACTGTTTACTGTTCTTTATGGTATTTTTTTTTTAATGTAGAAACATTTCATTTCATTATTTTGAAAGCATCTTTGCTTTACACCATTTATTTGCATGTGCCTAAATCATTTGCACAGTACTGTAGGTAAGTGTTACGAAAGGGTTACACAACTCTTCGCAATATCTCCTCTGCCTCCAAGGTGCAGCTGGGTCATATGTTTTGTAAATCTAACAGATGTCTTGATGAATACCTCAAAGAAGGTTTCCAAAACATATATACAATTCCATGCATGAAAAACACTTTCATGCATTGAAAAAATCCTGGATCCCCAGTCCACCAGCCAGATACCACCACTGCAGCCCTCACCACAATTGAGGAAAAACAGAAACAACGCTGTACCTCTATTCGATTATTTTAAAGACATGTATATTATCAGAACACATTCTGATGGAGAGTTTGGGTGATGACAGGTGTCGTGTGGCAACAAATAAACAGCATTGTTACATGAGAAAGAACAATGGTTGCACAGAAACACTGCATGAATTGAGTGTAATATATGTTAGTAGACAAGAATCTCTACACAAAACACGATGTGCCAGTGCTGTTGCTTCTGGCAATCACCTGTGCAAGCAACCACAACTGGCAATACAAACTGGCCAAAACCTTTAAGCACAGCAAGGGCAGCTCCTGGTGGCAATTTCAACAACACCTTTTTTATGATCTTTGACTTTGCTCAGCAATGTCCGCCATTGTCTTATCATAGATTGAGAAACAAGATAGAACAAATGGTTCTTTTGATGGAGGACAAATGAATGTAAATGTTTGGGTGAAAACACTGAGCAAGTCCATTAACTGTCAAGGCGAGGATTTGCTTGTAAGTTGCTTGGAATGAATACATGTAAACATGCTCTAGTCCCACAGAAACTTCAACCATCTATCTCTACATGGCCGTTCCCTTGATATCCCAACTGGTCCCATCAAAACCCTACCTCCTTCCAGCTATAGCTCCTTCCATCCCTCCCTGTGGGTCTGGGTATGCACAACCTGTAATTGTGGAGTAGCCACAGCACATAGACTGTGATATAAATATCAATTTCTGCTATTCCTGTGAAAATAAAGCATGCTGTGAAAAAAAGAGAAAGAATGGCTCTTTTTTCATGTCCTATTTCAGGTTATTCTCAGAGCCCGGCACCTACAGCATCCTGAGCACTGCCTCTATGAATGTGATGCACTGCACTATTGTGTTTAGCTCTTAAGACTGTGACTTCATGCTTTCAAATTGCTATTTCCATTCTTAAACAATGCTTCGATATCAGTTATCAGAGTTATAAGAGGCTCCAAGACACAATAGATTAAAGAATATATAAAATACTTTTATGACATTTTAAATTCATCTGAAATACTAAGTACCTCTTTTGAGTTACCAAATGATGAAAAAATTTTTGCTAATAAAAGCGATATTCCATTGATTTGTTTGCCTTTCTAGATGATTGTGCAGTTGTTGCGCAATCGTGAGGCAGCCTGCTCACCTCCCATTTAGCTGCACTGAGTTATTATCACACGTCCTGGTCAAAAACAGGAACTGCAACAAGAGCTAATAGAAGCACACTGGGGCAGGAATCATGCTGCTCCATGCTCCCTCTCTGAACAAGGAGCAGCTGAACACAGGACAGATAATCACAGGGTTGCCAGGGTCATGTTTTGGACTACTTAATATATAAGTGATCTCCTTCTTTTAGAGGAAATAATTGGAATTAAATCTATATAGTGTTTTATATATTTACACAAACAAAGGCAAAGTGTAAGTGCAGACAGTGTGTCTAAAATTTACAGCACCGTTTCTATTGCACGATATCTTGCAAACATTGAAAGAGGCATTTATAGAGGGGAGTTATAGAGTACTGTAAAATTTGTCCTAAATCCCGGAAATTAGTTAGCATTTTAGCACTTCTGGTTCCAGCATCCTGAATCCAATGGGTTTTTTAAATGAGTTTTTGGATAAATGCCTGAAATAAGATCTGTGGTTAACACAAGTTCAAGATATTTTCACGTTTTATTCTACGACATAAAATACATCAGTAATACCCCACTTGAGATTTTGTTAAGCTTTTATGTGGCTTGAAAAAGGTGGTTGCTAACAAAGTGGCTAAATGGGACTACAGAGGTTGTCGGGGACAGAGTTTATTTTCTGCAATAATCCAAAAGCCAGTGGAAAAATCTTATTGGCTTTTTGCCGATGGAACCAGAGTGATGCTAACTTCCGGGTTGGCCTACAAAAATATGTAATTTTTGCTGCACTCTATTATGGAGTGGATAAGGTCAATACATCAGAAATGCGTGTGCACCACTGTGACATTATTTACTATGCAAAAGCTGAGAAAAAGAAAGAAAATGTATCTCCTTTTTTCAATGTCCAGTTTTTTTGGGCCTGCTGTATTGAATACAGTTGCTCATCTAAAGTGCTGATAGACTGCATATGTCGTCTCTCAACTATCTATTATGAGGTTACTATAAAAATTCACTATAGCATAAGTCAAGTGTAATAGCCTCTCTGAATAATTTCATTTGTGACTACGTCCTTATTAATGTTGTCCTGCCCAACCAAAATCTATGGTCATGAGCTTCTGCTGCTGCTTTGCGTAATGCTAAAACTAGGCAAACATAAATCGAATTATGGAACATTACCTCCTGTACTCCTCTCCACTTAAACAATAGAACATGATGGTTAAGTATTTGTACTGGATTTTAATGTCACAGTCTCCAATAGTCGAATGTATGAGAATTGTGATTAGTCACCACTGCAAGAAAATGTCATGACTTCAATGAGAGCACTCTTTCCAGGAAACACACACTCACAAACATGAGTAACCAGTTTTCAGTAACGTGTTTGATGTTTTGCATATTGCTTTCCTTAGATGTACATCATTGCTGTGCCTGTTGACATAAATATGGATCAAAGCAAGAAGCCTTTCGTGTTGAATATCAGCATGCCTGAGGTTGCTACAGCGCACACACCTGCCTTATGTATTTAACACACAACACACAACACACACACTCACTCACTCACACACACACACACACACACACACACACACACAGTACACAGATAAGATCCACCTACTGACTGCCAGCACAGAAACCTGCAGCTGACTGATGTCTTAGTTTTGCAGTGTTTCACTGTAATTATTATAAGGTTTTACTATTTACTAATATGTACATCCTGAGCCACAAATGCAAACATCAAATATAAGCGGTATAGAAGATGGATGGATAAAATCCATTTTAACAATGGACACTGTCACAAAGCAGCTTTACAGAAATATCTAAATTCTGGATATAAATTTTAAATGTATAAATGTATCCCTAATGAGCAAGCCAAATGAAATGAAAACATACATACATATAGAAACATCCACCGTACATACATAGAAATATCATTATAATTATAATTTTAACTGTAATTATTAGAAATAGGTAATTATACCCATTTGTGCTATGCAGAAGTAACACACAACTGGATGAGGTCCTTCTCTAGTCTGTCTGGGATCTGGAAAGAAGTAGGATGGGAAGCTAAAAACCAGGAGGAGGAGGAGGAGGAGAGTTCTATGTGTGGAATGCTCCAAACCCGGGGCTGGTGTTGCGACTCGTCCCAGACTCTGTGCCGTCACCGCTGGGGTCTGTGGCCAGACCTCCCTATGCCAGACCTGCTGGCTCCAGATCCCGCCCAGGCCAGTTTAGCTGCAGTGCAGGACCCATAATTACCGCACGACACACTACTCCCCCCCTCCACTCCCTCCTCTCTCACTGTTAAAAAGTGCAGAAGAAAGAGAGATGTATTGCTTAATATGAATATGATGCAGTGTAAAATTTATATACAAGCTAGCAGGAACTATAATGTGAATGGGGTGAGACAGGGCAAGAAAAGATATGGTGTGGTTTTAGGATCTACTAAAAACTTGTTTGAGGAAAACTTTATTACAGAGACATGAAGCAGAGTGAGGGAGGGAGAAAGAGAGAAAGAGAGAGAGAGAGAGAGAGAGAGAGAGAGAGAGAGAGAGAGAGAGAGAATTTTTTCTTAGGCTGAAGGCAAACAGCTGATATACATACATGCCAAGCAGGAAGTTCATAACACAACATTATTCTATTCTCAAATCAGAAGGTGATTATTTTCTATATCAGCAGCTCTTATATTAATGCACTCGCTCTAATATGTTATTATTTCTATAGTAACACAATTCAAAGGGACTTGTATGGTGGATGATCTACGAAATCTAAGCCTAATAATAAGCAGATTTTAAAAATGTGTTGTTATTTTAACAAAGAAATATGTGTGTAATCTTTAATATTGTGAGATTTCTGTAAGGAGATGTTTATTTAACATTTAGCAAAGGAGCCTCCAGTGCCAGCACTTTGTAACACTAAGTTTTCCTGCATGGGAAAGTCTTCAAGACTGAGTAGTTTATTCTCCTGATTTCTTGGTAACATGACATTTATTATTCTTCAGTCCCCCCAGGATTTCGCAATTTTGCAATTGCAGAAATTAACACAAACTCAAGCAAACTCCGCAAAATTCAGAGGAGCTTGCAATTTTTCTAAATTACCACAGATTTTCCGCAGATTTGGGGCAAGATTCATGTGATGTCATCACAACGAGCATTCAGCTAAAAAGCCCTCTTCGATTCATGTGCATTAAACATAAGTACAGCAAAAAGGTCTGATTTACCAGCAAACATCACCGTGAAAGATGGCCACTTGCATTTGCATTTTTTACAAAAAAAACCACAAAAAACTCTGCAAGTTGCATCACAAATTTGGAAAAAAAATTGCAGCAAAATCAAACACGTTTGGCCACAACATCACAAAAAAACTCTGTGAAATCCTGTACAGATTGACTCTGGTTTCTCTGTAAAAAGACAACCTGCGTTTTTTCATCTTATTGGCTTAGATAATAGATATAAATACAGGCTGGTGAGGGAATATAGCTTGTATAACCTAAGTGATAACAGGAAATAACTTGGATCATGGATATTCCATTACATAAATCATGGATATGCCATGACATTGAATATAACTACAAATGCATAAAAAGTGCAACATCATAATTTATTAATGAATGAAAAATTGTAATTGTTTGCAATTTGCTGTGGTATAAGCAAAATAAAACACTTCAGGACATAAGAGTTACTCCACTTCATGTTGTGCCACATCACACTACACCACTGTTGATTATTTTCTTATAAAATAATGTCCCATCGTGTTTTAGTCCTTACTCAATACAAAGCCCCACAGTGACTAAAATGAAGTGTTATATATATATATATATATATATATATATATATATATATATATATATATATATATATATATATTCACCCATGTGCATTTAACATGTATTGCTGATGGACCAGACTATAACAATCACAGATCAAAGGATTAAATTGCGCATTTCTGAGTCTCAAAAGCACAGCTACTTTCTTCTTAATGAACGGGTGCTTCATTGCTCTTTAGTGAAAGAGATGCCAGGTAAATCTTACGTTGACTAAGAGCCATAATTGAAGTTAAATAAGCAGTACAGTATCTGTTACTGAGAACTTCAAAGTCATAAAACCATATGCACAGAAAGGTCTCTCATTGAAAGCTCAAAGTGTCTTTTGTGGTCCTGCTGGTGTCCTGTAACAGAAGATCACATCATGCACAGCCTAGCATAACAGAATCTCTAAAATGTTGCTATGAAGAGACAGAAATTCCAAGTTGGTAACTTTGCCACTGGGTAAGTCTAGCACTGACAGATTTACAGATAAATATCTTTATGATTTATACAACTTCTTTCACTATCTCCATTGCCTAATGAAGGCCCAGCGTGTTTATCCAGCGTGCTTCGTAAATCTAAAAGACTTCTCGAGGAATACCTCATCCTCAGAAAAAGAAAAAGGAAAATTATACACTGAATGAGTGGCCTTTCCTTTTTTCCCCTTCCTTTTTACTGCCGCTGTAATTTCCTTTTAAGCGGAGCTTCCTAAAATAACCTTGAACCTAATAATCCCCAACCAAAATGCATAAAGGAGTTCCTGGAGGTCCTCTTGGGTGGTTTTCCCTGTTTCATTTACACAGGAGACAATATGTTTGCTCACTTATACTTAGCATGGGTTACTCTGTGAGAACACACCAGTGAGTGAGTGGCATTTAGTGGACAGTAAGAAAGTGAGAAAAATTGTAGCCCAGCATTGTAGCATATTAGAAAATACACGGGGTGTGAATCATTGTTTGGACAGTGAATCAATTTGATTGCTGACTCATTGCTTTATGGTTTTATTCAAAAGTAATTTTACAAATTATGAACAATTCAATTAAATTGACAAATTAAACTGTGATTTCATTCAGCAATCAAGTTTCTTAAGAAATACTATTAATACATTAGAAGTATTCCTTCCTCAAAAATTTCTCAGCGATATTTATTTGCTACTGATTCATTTGCTTTCTCAATAACTCTTTATGAGAATATAACCTTCAGCTCCCCCTTGCAAACCCTTTATTTAGCTAATTTGTCATGTCCAAAAAATATCTGCATTTCCTGTGGGAAAACAGAATTAATGGAGGAATACGAATATTAAACACCTGCTATTTGCAGTCTCTTTATGGATTTTTAATTTCTGCTCACCCCCACCTGCATGCATCACGCAATGCCCCCCAAAAAGCTTTCTTTAAACATGGTTGTTTTGATAATAAATCAAGATAAATTTTATTTTATAATTTTTTTCTTTACCATTATTACCATTTATTTAAATATCATTTATTACTCATATACTTCTATCAAGTGACTATGTATTCTGATGCATTGAAAAAATAAATGAATCTCTATCCAGAAAACAAAATGAATGTATTGTGCAGTTCAATTTGGTCTGTTTAAAATACTGGGTAAGGATAACAGGATAATGCTATTTGGATTAAATGACCCAAAACTGTATCATGTTTTCAGAAGCAAAGGTTCTTATTTGTGCAGCATTACAGCACCAATAATACGGCACTTTCTTCAAGTGTAAGGAGATCCACAAGGTGTCATGGAGGCACCCACGCTCCCGCTATTGGCACCAATTAGATTTAGTCATCACAGGCGTGTGGACCTTGCAAGCGTTCTCCTCACCGGCAGCTATCACAATGCAGATTGCAACACCAACCACTCCCTCGTGGCTAGGGAGGTGCGTGTATTGCCAAAGAAACTGCACCATTCCAAGAGGAAAGGTCGCCCTTGCATTAACACCTGCTGTATAAACAATCCAGAAAAATCTGAGTGGTACGTCAGTAAGCTGCAGGAAGCCCTCACTGAGAAGTCACCTGACGGTACTATTGACTCCAAATGGACACACATCAGTGAAGCTGTGTACAACTCAGCGATCAATGCTTACGGCAAGAAGGAGCAGAAAAGTGCCGACTGGTACGAAGCCCACTGGGAGGATATGGAGCCTGTAACCGATGCGAAGAGGAAAGCTCTTCTGGCATACAAGGCTGCGCCTAACCCCAGCACATTGGAAGCCCTTAGGGTTGCTAGAACAAACACCCAGCAGACTGCCCACCATTGTGCAAACATCTACTGGCTGAATCTCTGCAGCAGTATACAGGCAGCTGCCAATACCGTGGATGTAAGAACGATGTACGAAGGCATCAAGAAGGCGACTGGACCCTCTATTATCAAGACTACCCCACTCAAGTCCAAGACAGGAGAAGTCATCACGGATCAGGGGAAACAACTGCAGCGCTGGATTGAGCATTACCTTGAGTTGTACTCAATCCAGAACGTTGTTACAAAGACTGCTCTGGATGTCATCCCAGACCTACCAGCCATGGAGGAGCTAGACACAATGCCAACCATGGAAGAGCTCAGAACAGCCATCGACCGCCTCGCCTGTGGTAAGGCTCCAGGGAGCGACAGCATCCCGTCAGAAATCTTGAAAAGCGGGAAACCTGTACTACTCCAGCCCCTGCACAAACTTTTATGCTTGTGTTGGGAACAGGGATATATCCCGCATGACATGCGAGACGCAAACATCATCACGGTATATAAAAACAAAGGGGACCGCAGCGATTGCAATAGCTATCGGGGCATTTCCCTACTGAGTGTCATTGAAAAGGTGTTTGCCCAGGTTGTCCTGACACGTCTGCAGATCCTAGCCTCTCGAGACTACCCAGTGTCTCAGTGTGGTTTCCAAGCTGGCCAGTCAACCGTAGACATGATATTCTCACTACGCCAGCTTCAGGAGAAATGTCAAGAGTAGCAGATGCCCCTGTTTATTGCCTTCATTGATTTGACCAAGGCGTTTGACCTGGTTAGCCGGAGCGGACTTTTCAAACTACTGAAGAAGATTGGATGTCCACCACAACTTCTGGCAGTCATCACCAAATTCCACGAGGACATGCATAGCACAGTCTGCTTCAACGGTGCAACGTCTGACACTTTTCCAGGTAGCAGCGGAGTGAAACAAGGTTGTGTCCTTGCGCCCACACTTTTTGGTATCTTCTTTTCCATGATACTCCAATATGCCTTCAGAGACTGCAGTGAGGGAGTCTACATACACACCAGGTCTGACGGCAAGCTCTTCAACATCTCCCGCCTTCGTGCCAAGAACAAAGTCATTGAGTTACTCCTACGCGAGATGCTTTTCGCTGACGACGCAGCCCTGATCTCACATACGGAAGAAGGCTTGCAGCAGCTTGTCAGTCGCCTCCCCCACGCCTGCAAGGAGATTGGGCTGACCATTAGCTTCAAGAAGACCAACGTCATGGCTCAGGGCACAGACCATCCTCCCAGCATTGCCATAGATGGATGCAGCCTGGAGGTTATGGAAAGCTTCACCTACCTCGGGTCAACTATATCCTGTTCATTCTCCACCGATACAGAGGTAAATCATAGGATTGCCAAGGCTGCAGGAGTTATGGCCAGACTAAATCACAGGGTGTGGCAAAACTCCAACCTTACTGTGAAAACCAAGCTGCGTGTCTACCAGGCCTGCGTTTTAAGCACACTCCTCTATGGTAGTGAGACTTGGACAACCTATGCTAGACATGAGAGGAAGCTCAACAGCTTTCACCTGAGGTGCCTGCGACGCATCCTCCAAGTACAGTGGCAGGACAGGGTACCCGATACAGAAGTTCTGAAACGCGCCAACACAAGCAGCATGTTTGCCATCCTCTGTGAGAAGCGTCTCCGTTGGCTTGGCCACATTAGAAGAATGGATCCGTCGCATTCCCAAAGATCTTCTGTATGGTGAGCTGGCTGAGGGTTCACGGCTAACTGGATGCCCCAACTGCGATTCAAAGATGTCTACAAGAAGGACATGAGATGCGGCATCAACCCTAGTTCGTGGGAATCCAGCGCTGAAGACCGTACAGCCTGGCGTTTTGCTGTTAGACGGGGCACTCAGAAAGTGGAGAGGGACAGGTTTAAGCACCTTGCTGACAAGAGAGACAGGAGGAAGGCGCCTCAATTTCAGCCACAGTGTGCGACTCTATTTGTCTGCGGCAACTGCAACTGGGACTGCCACTCACGGGTTGGCTTGTACAGCCACTCGAGAAGGTGCAAATAAATTCACCCAAAACGGATGTTACACCATCGTCTCCCGAAGACGGAAGGATGTCAATCAATCAATCAATCACAGCACCAATAAGACTGTTTTAGTCATATTTTTTAATATTTAGAACATTAATAGTACATCAGTAGGGTAGCATAATAAAATCTCTTCAGATAATCTGGGCAATAATTTTTGTGAAATATAGTTGCATGTGGTACAGCAGTTATTAATACCGCAATGCTATAAACTGTACATTGTACATGTTTTACTATGCTCTCTAACTACATAATGACTGTGGCAATGTTCAAGCTATTTCACATTAAGGGGTTCAAGTGGTTGTAAATTTTCACTGCCAACTCCACAGATATCTGTGGTCAATCAAGCTCATCAGGGTGAAATGATAGTTAATTTGTGAGTTACTCATTCCTTCTGAAAAGCTGCTACCGCTGCATTGCCAGAACATGAAGGAAATTTGATTTGTGTTAAAAGTCAGGTACTTTATTTTTATTAGAATCCACGCTATGTCAAGCTTGAGTGCAGGTGAATATGTCTATAAAAGTTTTTAATCATCAGTGTCGTCTAGGAATGGTAAGACAATGCAACCACACTTGAAGATAGTTTTCCTTGTTTTCCTGTTGTTTTCCTTGGCCAACCTGCTCGATGTCTGGCTGGACTCAAACCAAGAGTAGACATCCAGAGCTATTAATTGTTTAAACAATCAATCTAATATGGCACACATGGGCAACAAGAAACACCTGCCAGTCACATGTTCCAATATTTTTTATCACTTGAAAAATGGAGGTGTGCCTTTGGTCATTGTCATGCTGAAAGGCAAAATTCCTCTTTATCTTAAATGTTTTAGCAGAAGCCTTAAGGGTTTTCATCAAAATTGACTAGAATTTGGAGATATGCATGACTCCCTCCATCTTGATTAAAGACGCAGTTCCTGCTGAAGAAAAGCAGCCCCAAAGCATGATGCTGCCACCTTCATGCTTCACTGTGGGGATGGTGATCTTTGGTGACATGCTTTGTTTTTTTGTTTTTTTTGTTGTTGTTGTTGTTTTTTTTGTGTGTGCCAAACATATTATGACCAAAAAGTTTAACTTTGGTCTCATCAAACCATAAAAACATTATTCCACATGGTTTTGGAAGATCCTGGAGCAACCTTGGGAGCAAGCCTCTTGGCAGCCTCCTTGACCAGTTTTCTCCTGGCATTCTCAGCAATTTTGGATGAACATCCTGTTTTTAGTAATGTCACTGTTGTGTTTTATTTTCCCCACTTGTTGATTATTGTCTTTACAGTGTTCTATGGTATATCCAATGCCTTGGACATATTTTGTAACCCTCTCCTGCTTGATATTTTTCAACAATGAGGTCCCGTACCTGTTTGTAAGCTCTTTGCGGCCCATGGTTTCTTAACATGGATGTTACAAAGAAGATGTCAGGAAAATCCTATAAGAACAGCTGTACATTATTTGGGGGTAATAAGTTACTTTAACTGATGGCAGGTGTCATGTTAATTAGTATTTAACATGAGTTTGAATGTGATTGGTTGATTCTGAACACTGCCACATTTCCAATTATAAAGTGATGTGTACACTTATGCAAGCTGGGTATTGGAAGTTTTTTGTTTTTCTTTTTTTTCTCTAAAACATTTCTGGTTGTTTGTCCCTTGATTTTTACATGTTGACATTTAAAATAAATATTTGATATGATTTTAATTTCATTTTTACATAACAAAAACCTGCTATTTTAACAGGGGTGTGTAGACTTTTTATTTCCATTGAACATGTAAATATCAGAAAACAATACATTTCTGTATAAACCAAAACATCTATAACTATAAACATTGTGCATAGCAAAAACAAACAAACAAAATAATTTGGTCTTGCTGTTCCAATAGCATATATACAGGTGCATCTCAAAAAATTTGAATATCATGGAAAAAAAAAATCGTAATTTAATTTAAAAATTAATAACTTTAATACATTCTAGATTCATTACACCTAAAGTGAAATATTTCAAACCTTTTTTTTTTGTTTTAATCTTGATGATTATGGCTTACAGCTCATGGAAATCAAAAATCCAGTATGTCAAAATATTAGAACAAAGAATTTATAATATAGAAATGTTCACCTTCTGAAAAGTATGTTCATTTATGCACTCAATACTTGGTCAGAGCTCCTTTTGCACGAATTACTGCATCAATGCGGTGTGGCATGGGGGCAATCAGCCTGTGGCACTGCTGAGGTGTTCTGGAAGCCCAGGTTGCTTTGATAGCGGCCTTCAGCTCGTCTGTATTGTTGGGTCTGGTGTCTCTCATAAATTCTCTATGGGGTTCAGGTCAGGCGAGTTGGCTGGACAATCAAGCACAGTAATACCATGGTCAGTAAACCAGTTACTAGTAGTTTTGGCACTGTGGGCAGGTGCCAAGTCCTGCTGGAAAAGGAAATCAGCATCTCCATAAAGCTTCTCAACAGATGGGAGCATGAAGTGCTCTCTCTCCTGGTAGACGCTGCATCGACTCTCGACTTGAGAAAACACAGTGAACCAACACCAGCAGATGACATGGCACCTCAAATCATCACTGACTGTGGAAACTTCACACTGGACTTCAAGCAGCTTGGACACTGATCCTCTCCACTCTTCTTCCAGACTCTGGGACCTTGATTTCCAAATGAAATACAAAATTTACTTTCATCTGAAAAGAGGACTTTGGACTGAGCAACAGTGTTTTTAGCAAAAAGGTGTTTTGAGTTAATTAGCTGATTAAAGCTCTTCTCAGGTCAACATTGCTGTATAATAAATTCTTTATTCTAATATTTTTGAGATACTGCATTTTTCCAGTATCTCATTTTCATGAGCTGTAAGCCATAATAATGAAGATTAAAACAAAAAAAGGCTTGAAATATTTCACTTTATGTGTAATGAATCTAGGAATGTATGAAAGTTCCACTTTTTGAATTAAATTACAGAAAGAAATGAACTTTTCCACGATATTCTAATTTTTTGAGATGCACCTGTATAGCAAAAACAAAAGAATAGGCCTTGCTGTTCCAATACTTTCAGAGGGGACTGTCAATTTATTAGTGCTACCACAGAAAATGTCTGACTAAAATGATCGAAAAACGGTCCAGCTTAGTTTTCATAATTGGTGCTACCAGCAAGCAGTTCCTGACCACACAGCTGGTAAAATTACTATACCCTCCCATACTCTCCTTAAATCTGAAATGGTATAAATGCTCTGTTCTGGGCAATTAAATGGTTCATCATGATTTTCTACAATAGGAAATCACAAGCAGGGACAAATCAATATTGCTCAAGCCGACTACAGACCATTGTTTCTGCATCTCATTTATTTAGTTCAAACAAAAGTTTGTTTCCTCTCGGACCAAAAAATGTGGTGCACAGAAGTGCATATAAACAAGAATATTAGATCACCAGTGATATTCTGATGTCTGTAGTCATCTATGTGGTCTATATACCTCTGTGGGTGGAGTGTGTGAGACTGGGACTTCCCCATACGTGATGTGTAATGTTCAGGCTGAGCTATCATATTTTCTTCTGCATCAGGCTCTCTAGGTTCCTGCTCCCCCCATCCCATTGCGATATGGAGGACGTGCTTGTGATTGAGCTGGAGGTGTGCCCAGATGTGGAGCGATTCACACAGGAAGAGAGGGGAATGTGTTTAAATTGGTTCCATGCACATAGCTGACAGTGAGGTCATTAAACTAGGAAACATCTACATGGGTGATCTGTGCACTGAAATGGAGGATATCTTATCTTTAGAGTGAGGTAGCTGGGATGAAATAAATTATTATGACTACAGTAAATTTTCTAAAATGATTTGCAGTAAATGTTTAAGGACAAAAGAGTCCTTATTTGTCATGATTTTTTGTGAACATTTTATAAAAAAATTTTATACAGTCAGTATGACTCTTTACCCACATGGAATTTTCACTAGTATGGTTCACTCTTAGCCTTGCCAATAATAAATAATAAAACCTTTCTCGTCTGTCCTTGTCCATGTTGCTGGTGAGAATATACGCCCTGGGGTCTGCAAGTCTGGGAAGCCAAGCACAAAACCACCAAGATATATAAATAAATATGAATAAACGAGCTGGATTTGCCTCCGGTGCCTAGATCTGTCCAGTATACTCAACTCCTTGGCTTGCAGCAGAGCATCTACATTTGGTTTGGCTTTTCTTGCCTGTGAAAACCACAGGAAAAGGAAATGCAGAGCCCCCAGAAGACTCAAGAAATTGACATAACAAAATGGAACAGTGTAGACTTAAAACTAACAAAAAATCCTGGAAACAGAGGTTGTTTATACCTTCTGACACTTCAGCCCTGTATTTTTAATCCCAAAGAATTCTTGCCTGGATAGTTTCTTCATGTGGCATGCATTAATTCCTTTCTCATGTACACTGCATTTACTTGAATTTTAGCACTTTTTGTTGTTAAGTTATAAAAGTTTAGCAGTGTACAACACTTACAGAAGCCACTGAGATGAGTGGTGAAAGGTCTTCCTGATTACAACATGGGTTCAGTCGCCATAACTTACCACTTCTAGACACTGTGGTGAATTTTGTCTCGCTTATAAGCATGGTGACAGAGAGTCTGCCTTGGCTGTGGCAGCCCCATCAAGTCTCCAGGGCAAGAGTGAGGTTTAGCTGGAGGACTCTCCATTTGGTCAGCATTGTCGACTCCTTGAAGTGCGCCGGGAGAAGCTGCTGCGGTCTTTCATGGCGACGAAAGGCTTGCAGCGCAGCACTTCCATCCCCTGCCCTGACCTCAGAAAAGGAAATCTGGGCTGGTGAAATAGAAGGGTTGCTCCTGATCTATTTACAGAGACTTGTGCATGTCCAGTGCCACCCACGAGTGTGCACAGTGTATACACTGATGATGTGTGTGTATGTGAATGTGCACTTGTTGTTTCTTTGGAGTGTACCTTAAATTTGATTAAGCTATGATGTTATAAGCGATGGGCTATGAGCTATGATGCCTATTTTTGTTTCATTCTGTAGATGTACGTATACAATAGCCTAAAATGTTTCAAGTGGGTATTTAATTGTAATTAAATTGTAATTCTTTTTCACATGCTGTCACCACTTGTCTCAAGTCACTGTGTAAGAGCCATCATACCTTCCAACCAAGCTGCTCCACAGTTTCCTCCATTTATAAAGGCACACATGCTTCGACAACAGCAAAACCAGTAAGCCAGTCTCGACAAATAACCATAAAAAATAAATCAGCATCTAGCTTCTTTTTGATGCCAGATTTTTAGTGCGCATACCTTTTGCTTAGATTTGGTGGTTAGATTTTCCTTTCCATGCCTATGTAAACAGTCATTAGTTTCGGCTGTTGATAGATATGTGTAAGGGGAGATCATAAAGAGAAATATGGGGGCTGCGTCGGCAGAGTATATTCAGACCTCAGCAAGTGAGTCTGTACTGTCGGAAACTCTGGTTTAAATGAGATCATGGGCATCTCTGTTTCAGCAGACATCAGTGGTTTTTTCTTTCACCTACAGGTCAAAGCTACCCATTTGTAGCATTGAAATAGTAGGCTGGTGCCTTTGATGGAGTATATATATATATATATATATATATATATATATATATATATATATATATATATATAAATATATATAAGCTGTATGTAAGCTGTGATTATCAAGATTAAAACAAAAAAGGCTTGAAATATTTCACTTTAGGTGTAATGAATCTAGAATATCTGAAAGTTCCACTTTTTGAATTTTATATTTATTTGTATGATTAAAAAAGTGGAACTTTCAGATATTCTAGATTCATTACACCTAAAGTGAAATATTTCAAGCCTTTTTTGTTTTTATCTTGATGATCACAGCTTACAGCTCATGGAAGTCAAAAATCCAGTATCTCAAAATATTAGAATAAAGAATTTATAACACAGAAATTTCGACCTTCTGAAAAGTATGTTAATTTAAACACTTAATACTTGGTTGGGGCTCCTTTTGCATGAATTACTGCATCAATGTGTTGTGGCATGGAGGCAATCAGCCTGTGTCACTGCTGAGGTGTTATGGCAAGCCTAGTTTGCTTTGATAGCAGCTTTGATAGCTCGTCTGTATTTTCAACAACCTTCACAGGGCAGGGGTGATGGTATCACAATCCACCATTTGAAAAAGACTTCAAGTATAGAAATATAGAGGCCATACCACAAGATGCAAACCACTCATCAGCATTAAGAATCAAAAAGCCAGGTTGGAATTTGTAAAGAAATACAGAGATGAGCCACAAAGTTTCTGGAACCAAGATTAACCTCTACCAAAATGATGGAAAGGCCAAAGTATGGAGAAAGAATGGATCTGCTCATGAACATACAAACATACAAGCTCATGGTGGAGGTCAAGCATGGTGGGGGTAGTGTCATGGCCTGAGCTTGCATGGGTGCTTCAGGAATAGGCTTAGTAATGTTTATTGATGATGTTACTCATGATGATTGCAGCAGAATGAATTCAAAATGTTACAGAGACAATCTGTCTTCCATTTTACAGAGAAATGCATCCAATCTAATTGGGAAGAACTTAATCATGCAGCAAGAGAATGACCACAAAATCCCTGCCAACACAACAAAAGACTTACACAGGGGGAAAAAGTGGAAGGTTTTAGACTGGACATCGCACCCATATGTGTTCCTTATCCAAACTATTGCCACCAAGTTGGAAGCACACACTTGTATAGGGTGTCTTTGTAGCTGTAGCATTAACATTTCCCTTCACTGGAACTAAGAGGCCTAAACCTGTTCCAGCATGACAATGCCCCTGTGCCCATATGTTGTTGAAAAAGTACATATGGGTTTGATGGTCTGGTGTCCACATACTTTTGGTCATATAGTGTATATGTCAATTGGCTCTCCTCCCATTTTATTGGAGAGAAAAAGACTGCTCTTTTGCCATATATTTAAGTCATAACTCGTACTAGCATACTCCATTAAATTGTGGAGCTCCTAAGCAAAATAGTAAAGGTTGGCAGGCCTGGTAATACAATATGATCGGAGTAACTATCAGTAGATGTCATGGAAGTGTATTGTTGTGTAGAGACAATTAAATTGTTATATCGTACAAGCCTAGTCTTCAGTTGATCACTCACATTGCCCCTTCCTGTCAGCGTAGGTGTTTTTTATTTACAACATAGAGTGTTGAAACTTACCAGACATTCTGGCGATAGCTAGAAGTCTGTCTTACAAGACTATGAATGATGCAAGAGTCTGAGTGGAATTAACTTGTCTGTGATTTTCTGTTTACCCATTAAAAGAGGCATGCTTATAGGCTACTAGGTGCAAGAGCTTAAAAAGAAGAGACGGAAGAATATCAGCTGACGGAAGTATAAGAGCTTAAAAAGAACAGAGGGAACACACACACACACACACACACACACACACACACACACACACACACACAGAGCTCATTCTTTAGCCTGCTCCCACAGGCCCTTCTGGTCAGGTCTGTTGCCAGTGCTAAGAGGCTGCACAGAGCCTCGGCTCACATGCTCGACCTTGCTGCTACACACAACGCAGCTTCAAGAAACAGCAATCTCAGCAGCTGGCAGAGCTGACACGGAAAATTCAAACACACCAGGATAGATGCCAAGGGGGTGTGGACACAAAGCAGTTCATATGGCCTTTCACATTTTTTACGTCTTATGTATTTCATTAAGACGTTAAAGAAGCAGGAAGCAGCCACAGCATAATCCACCGCTCATATTTCAAAGAACCATCAAGGTGTGACAGGTAATTTTCAACATTCCTCATGGCACGTAGCCCAAGTATTTCTAATCAGTTGTGAGTTCATTTAAAGAAAGCAATATGCATAGTGGCAACTAACAATAAAACACAATACCTTTTAAGTAGGCCTGCTTACAAACACAATCCATCAGATAATACAGACAGCTATTAAAATGATTTTCAGCAGTGCAATTATCCCATAATATGTGACTTCTCTGACCTGGCAAATTGAGTGACGCACTTAAATGGTGAACATGTTGACATTTCCCCTGATGCTCTGCTGCATAATAATAGGTCGTCCCATTAATGATGGGTCTAATGTGTTTATTTACCCTGTAATCGCTCACCTTTCACTCCACTGTAATGACAGAGCACTCAGGCAATACTGTTGGATCACACCAAATAAGGAGCTCACAGCCAGTTGTTACATTGGGAATGAGGAATGTAGGACACACAGAGAAAAATCTAGATTGATATAATGTTCAGGAGTCTGGCGATGTAATGGCACTGTAACGCTTTTCAAATGATTAAAGCAAATCTAATTAGTCTGGATTTTAATTGAGATATAGTTTTGTCTCAATTATTTTAATATATTTAATTGTTCCTTGTTAATCCTGCAGTTCTTATTTTGATTTTACATTATTACTTTACAGTTTTTCATTGTCTAAAGCAGCCTTATAAATCTTTTAGAACTTAAAAAGTCAATATAAATGACGCTGTGCCATGGCAATAACTAGCTATTAGCTAGTTTCGGAAGATTTTTTCCCCTTTAACTTCTCACCTATCTAAAGCTGTCAAATCAAAATGAAAACAGTGACATCCTGATAATTTGATTGCACAATGTAGCCTATCATGTGGAAAAGCATTTCAAGATTACCCAATCAGCAGTGAGAACATATGATATACAGTAAATGTGTGTTTATGAGGGCACAGATGAAAACCTAAATATGTTTGATTTTAGACTCTTAATATGGCCAAATCAGGTTCCTATGAATAAATACTTAATGTTAGTTCCTTAATGTCAGCTGTTGTATTGTGTAAAGTTACTCGTTAATGACATACTAATGCCATGATTATGCTCATTATTAACTATTGTATTGATGGTACAATAACGTTATGTAATGTAATCCAGAAATGAACAAATAACTTGTCTTGTGCAACAAAATATTTAATTCAATAAAATGAATCAGTTTAACTGGAGTCAAAGCAGTTTATGGAAGAAGAGAAGGATAACATAATGAAATTCAGCATTGTGAATTCTGCAATGTGGGTCTCACAAAAAAAAATTATCCTGGTTACTGCACTGAGTTGAGGTGAGAGCAGTACATAACATGAAATCTGTGTACTAGTTGTATTACAAAAGAAGGTGAACATTTATCGCTGAAGTATTTACGAAATGATTTAGAGACTTGCTCAAACAAGACATCACGTCATAATTAATGATAGTTAACGATTTGAGATAACTGCAATCTTTATCTTTTGCCGTATTGGCACTGTTTATGTGAAAAGGAAAACAGCAAGCTGTGGAGAGAGTCAATGAAGTGACTTGAACATGAAGCTTGCATGTGGTATGGCATTGCTCCGATCCATGAGGTCATTTTATAAAACTAAAACGCAATGACGTCGAGCTCCAGGAACACAATAATTACAGGTGCAGACAACAGAGTCTGGGGTTCTGTGGTCAGTCGGGCCAATGATTCAGCCGGATAAGAAGCTGCCCTGCACGCACAATGTAATACTCTGTGCTTTTTGGCCAAGACATGCACGCAATCAGTCCATGACGACCTGGCTACTTATGACAGCTCCTCAGAAATCTCACTGGAGGTCGTGCAATGATTTGCTGTCAAATCAGGCAGAACTCACAGCTAATCAAACAGGCCTTTTATTTCTGTTTGAGCGAGACGCTTCACAGGACGACGTGGCTGTGAAGAGCAGGAACTAGACGACTAGAAATCCTTTCAGCATTGTGTTTGTGTGTCTCTCTCTGTGTTTGTGTGTGTGTGTGTGTGTGTGTGTGTGTATTGTTGGGGATAGTAGGTGTACAAAGAAAAATCCCCTCACCTAGATGCAATGGTGCATGGGAGACATTGCTCTGGTCCTGTTTGATCTCCACAGGAGGGTTTATAGAATGGCTCCTCTCTAATCTTCCCTGTCTGTAAATGAAGGGCCCTTCAGACAGAAGCTCAGCAGGGACGTAAACACTGGAGGAGACACGCCAGTGGCACCACTGTAACATGCTCTTACACACAAGCTCACAAACACACAGGTGTACATGAAGCACACTCATTGTGCAATGCAGTGTAGCCAATGTATGGAATATATGTTATGGAATACATATATATACATATATATACACACACACACATACACACACACATACATATATACTATGAACACAGTATATAGTAAAAATTAAGTACAATTAAGGTTCCAGAGAAACAGGACCAAAGTCAGATGTAGTAAAATATATGCACATAAATGTCTGCATATTCAACAAAGTGACAACCATACTGCCTACATACGCACGCCTCCACAGCAAAAGGACACAGGGCATGTTATACTGTGCTTATTAAAATGTTTTTTGTTTGTACCATGGCGTCTTTATTTACTTCGGTGTAGGTGCTGTGGGTGGGTGGATTGTCTGGCTCTGTGAATGTGCTGTCTCTCGTTTTGCCGGCATGTTTAAAGTGCCTCAGCATTCCAGAGAGTTTTTTAAAAGATCTTTGAAGTGTCGCGCTATAACTTAGGTGTGGCAAAGCACATAGCTTTAGGCTGACTGTAATCACCAGAAAGCTGAGCTGATGTGTTCCTCATATCAAGTTCAACGGAATACGTGAAGCTCTGAGAATGAAAGTAAGGGATTGAGCATTTTTGAGTGTTTCATAAAGTTTTTTTTTTTTTTTTTTTTAAAGGGTGTCTACATATATGTGTGTGTGTGTGTGGGTGTGAGTGTGTGTGTGTGTGTAGTCTGATCGTGCTTCCTGTCTCCATTTCTGCTGGCCCACATATACAGTGAGAGAACTTTGGGCGGACTGCAGGCCACATGACATTTCAGTGCTCTTGCAGAGTGATGTGTTCACTCCCTCCCTCCTTCCCTCCCTCCCTCCCTTCCCTCCCTTCCCTCCTTCTCCTGCCCTTCAAAGCTTCGACATGTCATCTCCCACCACAAAAACAGAGGTGGGAAGACTCACTGGCGCTACTGCTGCCTCAGGGCGTCTGGCACTAAAGCTGCCTGCAAATACAGCAGGCAGAGGAGGAGAATGAAAAAAAAATAATAAAAAAATACAGGGTGTGTATTAAACAAGGCTCTTAAAGCCTACGGCACCAAACCGTGGTGGAGCGCATGTTTGTGTGAGTGCGCAAGCGATAGGTGGCAATCAGGGTAAAAGGCCTGGAATCGTCAGAGGACAACTATGTAGTAAAAAGTTGAGAAAATATTAAAGCTGCACTTCCAGGTTTGATGCCCCAATTTCAGTAATACAAACTCCTTGAACTCGTGCATGTAAAGATGTCAAAGACATTCATCTGTGACATTAATATGTACGCATTTCTATCATAAAACCACACAAAATGGATTGAATCAGACACCAGATACCATTATAAATGACAATCATAATAAAACTATAATAGTTCATGCTCATGATCATGACTGGGGGTGAAAAAACCCTCTGAGATAGGGGTGGTATTTAAAGGTCTGACACTACCTGAAGAGACAATAAAGCTTGTGGCTTTTGCATTTCCCAAAGCAGACAAAGTAAAAATTGTCACAGACACAAAGTAAGCAAATTTTCCCATTTGAAGCAGAGCACACTCACTCTCAGGACATTCATATGAAAAACTTAACCAAATAATGCAACTGTTCTACTGAAAGATAGCTAAGATCCAAAGAAAACAGGACTGCATGATGATATGGCTCCTAATCTTTGAGGCAGTGTCTCAATTTGTCCCCTATTCACCATATAACACATTATTTAGGCTGCAGTCATTTTGTAGTGTTCTCAGTGAAATCTCATGATACTCACCCTTATGACTGCTTTATTCTGGTCAGGATTGTGGTCTATCTGGAGCCTATCTGGAGAACATTGGGCATGAGGTGGGAACACACCCCTGATGGGATGTACCTACAGGAACCTAGAGGAAATCAGAGAACCTAGAGGAAACCCACACAGACACAGGAAGAGAATGTGAAACATCACTGATGGTAACCCGAGGTCAGGATTGATCCAGAAAGATGTCCTGGAGGTGTGACGTGGCAACGTGCTGTGCCTAATGCAAAAACTAAGCATTAGTTTGCCAAATCTGTTGTTACAATATGCCAACATTTAGGTCTGACATGTTTTCCTTGGAACTTCCATTTGGAATTAAACATGACATGTTGAATTCTGTGAACAAACATTAGTTTGTTGAGAATACAGCATTATGTGCATGTTATTTTGTTTTTGCTTTGCCTCATGCCATACCCTACACATGGGCTCAGCTTTGACCAGCCAGAGAATTTCGGTTGATTAATCTGGCAAGTTAAATGCATTGTTGTTACACTCTAAAATAACTGTATTATTTATTCTTGAAAAGAAACATACAAATCTTTTCATCCTTTCTAACACCAGCTTGTTAGACCTAGCCAGCAAAACCTAGTCAGATAGCTAAGATCAGCCACAAAATCGGCACATAGCTTCAATGGACTTCAAACACCAAGACACTCCTCACACTTGAATATTTTTTAAAGACAAAGTTGATATAATTACATTTGTATTGAATTAGCTCAGCCAGATAATTCTTGTCTTTTAAATTGAAGAATATCAAGGTTGTAGCTAGTCAACATATTTAACTGCTAGTCTTTTGAGTCAGTTGTTTTACATGTTAATGTTCTGCTGTTGTCCATTTTAGGTTCTTCATGCAATACAGCATTGTTTAACTGTGTTATTGTGTTGTTTGGTTTATTACAACATATTTACACATTCATATTTTTGTTTTTGATCTATACACTATTTCTTTAAGCATTTGCACTACTTATATAAATATAATCAATATTAATGTTTAATTTTTTTTTTTCTCAAACATTTCAAAGTTACACTTTGGTCTTGTTTCTCTATATAACGAACATTCTAAAAATTGTCATATGAACAATATGAACAACATATAAATTGTTATTTTGCCAAGTTTACTAAGTTTTAAATAAAGAAATAATTATAATAATAAATAATAATAACCTTTCTGCAAAAAAAGCATTGCCTTTAAAAAAAAAAAAAAAGTATCTGATTACAATAGACCTTTTTCATTTGCACAATATAATTATATTCATCAAACAAACAGCATCTTAGCAAGTGAAAATATCTTGAATATAGTCAAATATATCTAGTAAGGCAAGTGGGTTTTTATTGTCATTCCTCTCTATAGCCTGTATACATTGGAATGAAATGTTTCTCTAGGACCATGGTGCAACACATAACAGTATACAAGACTACATAATGTACTGTGCAGTTCCTGAACCACATTGTGAGACAGCTGGTCAGGATGCTCTCTATTGTCCCTCTGTAGAACCTTGTGAGGATGGGAGGGGGAGTTTATCTCTCTTCAGCCTCTGTAGAAAGTGGAAGCGCTGCTGGGCCTTCTTGGCTACTTCTTTGTATTTCCTATTATAAGATTACAATAATCCAAATATAAGATTATTAAACCTATTTCTAGATATTTTATTTACTACTTATTTACTTCGTTGACAATTTTAAAACTTTCGATTTTCTTTAGTTAATTGTCATTTTATAATAGGAAATGCCATATAAATTTGATTTCTTTGTATGTTCCTTATCTATGCCAATATACAATATTATTACCCATAATGGACCATAAATCCAGCATGCAACTGATACTACTTGCACACAAAATACCACAGTCCATAAAGATTTATTTTAGCTTGAATTTTTAATGTTCTATTGCCAGGAACATTCATTAATCTTTAGTAACATTAATCTTTAGTAAGCATTATTTTGGTCAGGGTCACATGGATCCTGGAAATGCTGGGCATGAGGCTGGAATACGTCCTGTATGGGACACCGTTACACCGTCCCTAACACCTAGGGGCAAATTAGAGTCACCAATCTGTCTTCCATTCTCACTGTATGCAGAAGAAAATATATAGTAAACAGTGAATGAGTGAGTGAGGCAGCACTTTCAGACACAGCTCATGACTCACATTTGTTAAAAATGGCATGAGCTCAGGGAGGGAAGCTGGCAGCTGAGCATGAATCCAAATAATGTTACATAAACGAATGCCTCCAGCACTAAAATATCTAAAGTTCAAAAGATATTTAATGCCATTGTAATCCCAGCAAATGACACTTTCCTTCATTTATGTGAAAATGAGGCCTGCAGCCTCACAATAACAGTTTACCACACTGACGGTGTGTTTTATCTTTTGTAACTGCTTTATCCTGGTCGGGGGTTGTGGTGGACCCAGAGCGTATCCAGAGCATGTTTTTGGGAGATGGGAGGAAACCTGAGAACTTGGAGGAAACCAATGTGGACACAGGGAAAACACTGCTGCATGCTTCTTTGACATATTTTTCTTTTATATTTGTATTATTTTAATGAGCAAAAGTCAAATTTACTGCTGGGTGCCTTCCAAGAATGTGAATGTTTTGACATGCACATAATTCCCACGCTAATTCTTTTGAGTAAAATGACAGAATAGGGGGAAAAATGAGCATAAAGATGCTGAACAAAAACTATGTCTTAATAAGAGGGGACATGATATACAAAGAGAGAAAGAGAATTCAGTGTAAAAGTACAGATCTCCCGGGAAGGTTGTACAAAGTGTCACGGCTCCCAGAGCTCGAAATACAACTTAAAGAACATGAGGGCGGGTGAAATGTGCCACTCATTGTGACACTTGATGGTTCTCTGTGATCTGGGATGCTACACCCTCTATTGTGACAAATCGGGACTTCATTTCAAACATCTAAACGTGCCACGAGAGATCATCAACATCTCGCATAACATGGTGGTGATAAGGTTTTGGATAATGGATAATATAGCAGATGTCAACCGAGGCGACTGCTCACCACAAGAAATATAAACTGCCTTCTTTACGTGTGAAACAAATGGCAAAGAAGCAAGCCCTGTGTGTGTGTGTGTGGGCATACTTTTACCTCTTGGTGGTTATCAAATGTCCCTACGAGGATTAGAATATCTGAAAGTTTTGATCTTGTGGGCCCCTACAAAAAAAACTGCTTTTTCACAAAATCTGCAGCTGTAGGATTCATTTGGGTTACTGAAGTTAGTCAGAGTTAGATTTATGTCTATGCGTTAATAAATATGTCAGTGGAAAGACCTCACAAGGATAGTAAGACTTTAATAGGTTATTAATTATGTATTCATATAAGCATAGACACTTATTTTGATCTATATACTATTTCTTTAAGCATTTGCACTAATTATATCAATATAACCAATATAAAGATCGTATTCACGGACTGATTTCCTTGTTCTTTTAAAAATGCTTAATAAAACACAGTTCAAACGCACCTACAGGTGTTAACTGTCGTCTCTTTTAATGACTATCACCTGAAACCAACTCAGCGAATATGGTTATGTATACCTACGCTACTGCATTTTTAATCAATGTATATTAATGACTGAATGACTAAACTGAACTTTTTATTATTATTATATAACACAATTCTCTTTGTTTTTTCACAACTGATCAAGCAAAACCAATCTATTCTGAGCTCTGGACCCTAATCATTTTCTATAACAGCAGATGTGACCATAATTCAAATGGCAGGCATTTATTAATGCACAAATATGTTATTGTTTCTATAGTAACACCTCATTCAGAGGGACTTGCATTGTCCCTACATAATCTAAGGCTAATAACATATATTTTAAAAAAGTGTTTTTATTCAACAAAGAAAAATGTGTAATCATTCATGTAGTTATGGTGATGGGTACTGTAAGGAGCTGTTCCTTTTATGGAAGGAGTCTCCAGTGTCAGGGATTTGTAACAGTCAGCTGAAAATCTTCAGGAGAGAGGACTTTTTTGGACAAGATGATTGACAAGATGTGTTTTTTTTTGTCTTAAACTTCAAGACAGAAAAAAAAGAGAGGCTGGTTGACTAACTTGACTAACAGGAACTTGTCTCGTTGACATTAAACCTCATTAAATATGACTATAAAGGTTAAAATGGACAATGTGTTATTCATTAACGGATTAAAAATTGTTATTGTCGGCAAACTGCTGTCATATAAGGGGAATAAAACACTTTGGCGACAGATGATAGGAAAACTTGGGCCGCATCACACCACCATGCCATGGATTATTTTCCTATAACAACACACAAGTCATGCTTTATTCCTTACATAACAGCTGCTCAGACAGTAGTTCCGACTTCAAGGCAAATCATATGTCTATGTTAATGCATTAGTTCTAATGCATTATCGTTTCTATAGTAACAGCTCATTTAGAGTGACAAAATAAAAAACATTGTGGTAACAGTTTCATTGTTTTATTTTATTCCTTACTTGTCTAAGGGATTTTAAAAGCCTAAAGGTGATAGCAGGTGATGACATCCTGACTCCCACTCACATGAATTAAATGTCAGTAGGAATAAACATAATGATAAACTACTGGTTTTGTCAACATTTTGTTTAATTTGATCGCATTTAGCAAAAATAAATAAATAAATAACAATAAAACGTTTTAAAATGTGATACCTGTGCTGTGGCTTTATAAACCTTCCTCCCAACCCCTGAAAGCAGACAGAGGCCTGAAAAACAGGCACAGAGCTCAAAAATTCATGTTTAAAAATAAGAGAAGACTGCCATCCAGTGTTGAGATAAGAAACTGCTTTCTGATGTACCTTTTATTCTTCATATCATATGAAGCATATTACAATTGCAGTTAAAATGAACATAGCCAATAGTAATAGTGATGAGAGTTCCTTCATGTACAATGTGCGGTTGAAAATTTACTCACATACTTGCACAATGTAAATATTTCTGATGATATGTACATATGTATCTCAGCAGTAATTAAAGTAGGAACATCAATAAAGATTAAAATGTGTGAAGTGAGGAATAGAGAGTGATGCCTTGCCCTGATGGAATGCACCTGAAATAAGAGGCTTTAGTTAATTGAAGCGGGACCTTTCAGGTGGCCTATGGAATGGCTGCCCTAAGGTGCCATGGGAGGGGAGCCCGGGGCATCATGGGTGGAGAGGTCAGGAACAACTCGTTAGACTGGAGTTGTCTTAGCAAACAGCCTTCACACGCAACAACTGAGTTTGACATGAGGCACGTGGAGATTGAACAAAAATAAATCCTTGTCATGTAAATCATTGATTCAAGGTATAAAATAATTAACAAGGCTGAAGGGGGGTGCATCTAAATGGATTGAACACTGATTTAAGAGTTTAATTAGAGAATCAGGGATAGAGGAAGAAAGAGTGAAAGAATAGTAAGAGTGCCAAGGCAAATAGCATTAAGAAATTCTCACATATTTGAGTGTCAAATATTATTTTGAATATAATATATAGCATACAACACAGGTTTTATGCCAAGAAAATATGCTCATTTTGTTTATATGGGCAGTGCTGTAAGTGTTTGTACAATCACTAAACATCTTTAGATTAATCATAAATAAACTATAATACAATAAAATGAATTATTTCCAATTTGCAAAAGGTTTACCTAGAAGGATAGATGAGCACAGACTTGAGACATTCATACACAATATCATGTATTTGCCAATTTGAAAAACAAACAATATCTTTGTTGAAGCAAAGCAGATTTACAGAAATCACAACAATATTGATATTTCCCAAGACTGGATTTTCAAGATGTGACATTCAGGATCAAATACGTAGGAAGAAATCCCAACCCTCCATCTGATACATTTGACTTAAAGGTCCTTAAGGGACAATCAGATACATCTGAGATTTAGTGAAGACTGTTACTTATTGTGAGAGACAGTCTTGTGAAGCAAAGTCTTGTGAAGCAAAGGGTCCCATTGAGAATTTTGATTTACTCTGTGAAGAAGAAGAAAAAAAAAAATCACATTAATGTCTAGTGCTTTTGAGCAACATGATGTGTCAGGAGGACATAATCAACAGAATAGAGCATGCCTATATATATATATATATATATATATATATATATATATATATATATATAAATTCCATTCATTATACTTCAAAAACTGACTCAGTGATTTCAAAGGAAGGCCACATGATCCTTACCCCATATGAACCTTACACACCTTTACACAAGACTTGCACACCTCTGTATGTTTTTTACAATGCCTTAGAGTCATGTTACATAACATGAGATAAATAAAAAGGCAACCTGAGTGAACATACAACACCGTTTTTTGAAGCAAAAAAAAAGTTGTCCAAAACCCATCACCCATGTGAAAAACTAATTGCACCCTTAAACTTAAAATCTAGTTGTGCCACCTTCAGCAGCAATAACTGCAACCAAACTTTAACAATAACTGGAGATCAGTCTTTCACTTATGTCTAAGACTAGGATCTAGTTCTATGCTTTGGTTATGCATCGTCTTGCTGCATAATCCAGTTGCGCTTGAGTTTCAACTAACGGACTGAAATTCTCTGACATTATCCTTTAAGATTTTCTGGTAGAGAGCAGAATTCATGTTTCCCTCAATTACTGCAAGTTGCCTAGGCCCACCAGGCAAAGCATCCCCACACCATCACACTTCCACCACCATGCTTGACCGTATGTATGATGTTCTTTTTGTGGAATTCTGTGTTTGGTTTATGCCAGATGTAATGGGACCCCTGTCAGTTGAACAGTTGAACTTTCGACTCATCAGTCCACAGAACATTCTCCCAAAGGTTTTGAGGATCATCAATGTGTGTTTTGGCAAAATTCACACAAGCCTTAATGTTCTTCTGGGTTAGCAGTGGTTTTCACCTCAGCACTCTGACTTTTATTGATGTAAGAGAGGCCTGTAGGTCCTTTGATGTTGTCCTTGGGTCTTTTGTGACTTCCTGGATGAGTAGTTGCTGTGCTCTTGGAGGAATTTTGGAAAGTCGGCCACTACCTAGGAAAGGTTCACTACTGTGCTGAGTTTTCCCATTTGAATATAATGGCTCTCACTGTGGTTCTTTGGAGTCCCAGAGCCTTTGAAATCGCTTTGTAACCCTTCCCAGACTGACGTGTTTCAATCACCTTCTTCCTCATCATTTCTGGAATTTCTTTCAATTTTGGCATAGTGTGTTACTGTGTAAGACCTTTTAACCAACTTCATGCTGTTGAAAAAGTTCCATTTAAGTGTTGATTTGATTGAACAGGGTTTGCAGTAATCAGGCCTGGTTATGTCTAGTCCAGCTGAACCCCATTTTCATAGATTTGGGGAATTAGTAACTATGGGGGCAAATAAATTTTCACACAGGCCCAGTTGGTATTCGATACATTTACTGCTTCAATAAAAAACTATCATTTTAAAACTGTATTTTGTGTTTACTCTGGTTGCCTTTGTTTTATCTTAGATTTTGTTTTAATTTCTGAAACAATTTAGTATGAGATCTACACAAAAAAAGAAGAAATGGGACAAAACAAAAATACTTTTTCACAGCATTGTAAGTGCATAAAGATTCTTTCCTGTAAGGATTGATCAAGTGTTACATTTTTAATATAATTCACACACACACACACACACACACACACACACACACACACACACACGCGCACGCACACACACAGGCAAACATAATGGCAATCGGGGCCCATCTGACAGAGGAGATGCAGTGATTACATCTGAAATATGGAGCTGTGAGAGTAGGATAACACAAAGACTGCTGCGGATGTGTTGTGGACCTGGCCTGAGGGCTCACTCCCTTGGGTAAAAAGAAATACTGTAAACATGTCCATCCTCTCTTTGTTCCATTAAACCTACCCTTTACAGACACACGATTTCTCCAACAAGTGTACATTACCTATGCAATCACATCATCTCTCACACGCCACACAAATCTCTGACTTCTGTAAAAGAAAGGAAAGGGTCATTAATGCTGCTCAAGATTAAGGTTTATTGATATGTTTATGATCTATAATTACCAGAATTTGCTCCTTTCTTCCACCATGCCTGAATGCTGAATACCACAGCGCTAATTTGCTCTACCATTCTTATTCAGACCTTTTCAGAATTCAGAAAACCCTCTTCTTTCTTAAAAATGGCTTATCCTTTTTAAAAAAATTGTGTGTCCTTTTTAACAATAAATGCAGTCTTCACAGGCAAAACCCAGGGCTCAAAATAAAAGACATTCAAAGTTATTAATTGTTTAAACAATCAATTTAACAGGGCACACCTGGGCAACAAGAAACACATCAGTCACAGGCTCCAATTAGTTATACGTGCATCACTGTATGGTCTCTCCTACAAGACAATGCAATCAGCTGTACATCAGGGAGAAACCAAGAAGAAATTAACTTATTGTCAAGCAATACATCAAGTTTATACATCAATAAGTGAAGGACTTCTCCTTTGCAGTAGTGAAACAGTAAAAGACCTAACATTAATTACATCTCATTGCATTGCAAGTTGTTGCTATGGTAGGAATGAATGGGGAAGCTGAATGGAAAATAAATGAAGTAATGGTAAATTAAGAATATTTTGAGATCATTAATGTGAATAATCACCACCATGATCATCAAAATACTGACTGAGGGATTATATAACTGAATACAATGGTGATAATTAGAAAGTGTAAGAAAAGCAGTAAATCTAGAGAGGATTTTATTTCTAACAATGACCTAACCGAAGAAACTGTTTGTAAAAATTGCCTAGGTCTGTCGGTGAAATGAAATGGCAATCATGCCAGAGGAATCTGCCAAAAAGTTCACACGGGGAACGTTCTGTTCCTCTTAGAGCTCAGATTGTTACAGTGGACCTGGCACTGAACCACCAAATTACAAAGGAAAAAAAAACCCTAGATACCCTTTTTTATGCTTTAAATAGCTTTGGCACATGAGGTGGCTCTAGAAGCAAAGACTTCTAAATGCCTGAGGACAGGTTGATCTATTCCTACAAATGGCAAATTTCAGATTTATATATGAAAAGCAACAATCTGATTATGCTGTGCAATCAGTCCTTACATAAAGACATTTTGTAGACACCATGGTTGGATCAGTGGGTGAACCTGGGTGCAATCATGTCATATGGAGGACACTAATCTCATCATCTCATCTCATCAAAAAATCTGAAGAACTGATTGAGTGCAAGGTGTTTTTTTAAGAGCATGCACAAATCTTCTCCACTTTAATAATGAAGAAGATTTTGGTCCTGAATCAGACTTCACAATACAGTTCTGCTCATATAATTCAGGCAAAAGTCTGTGGACACCTTATTATTTGGAAATGAACATTTTTTAGAAAAATGTGTTCCGAATTTTTTTATATAAGGTGAACGTATTGAAATCATTCTCATGTCTGGAATGGGAATCTGTCACAAGGTTGTAATGGACTTTAACAGGAAACATGGCTGCCAAATTTATTAACAAATTCAAAAAGACTGGAAGTGCTGCGGACCAACCGAGAAGTGAATGTCCACAAACATCCACTGACGAAGGTACAACAGATGTGATGCAGGCTTACAAAGTCCCCTCTGTACGGAGACTTTTGGACACCCTGCACTTTACTTTAGTATTATTGAAAGTGAATACTTGTACACTCTTTACAAAGAGAAAAACATACTTTTTACTCCTTATATTATCATTTAGACCTTCAAAATCCCAAAAGTGATTTTGAGAGAAAAACTTCTCTCATCTAGCCAAAGAATGTCAGTTTAGCAATCATTTCAAAAGGCTATCACAAATTGTACAAATTTGTCATTTCCTGTGACCTTCTTTACACAATGCTACACAAGGTAGGTAGTGCTATAGCTGTAATGTATGTTTGAACATAAACCACTGGACTAAAGTGTTGAATGTGCGCTCCCGGCTCTACTGTAGTAAAATGTTGGCGTAAGTAAAGACTTGTATAATAGGAGCTGTTTCCTTCACCTCCTAGAAGTCACAGTCTATCTAATTTGGAAAAGCATGTTGCGACACATTTAGTTAATTTGCTAACATTGCTAACATAACTTATCTAACTTACTGCTAATCCACCCTGGCATGGTTTATTTTTTGCACAACAGCATGCTCCAAAGTGTTTTGTATTGTATTGTACAGAACTTTGGCCAGCATTTGTGTTTAAATAAATATGTAAATAAAGTGACTTGACTTAACACGACTAAAGCACAGAACTAGCCTATCGCTGGAGGATGCAATTTAAATAAAATCTAAAACTACCACACCACAAAATCAAGGTCCTGCCATGGCCATCCCAGTCCCCTGACTTGAAGCCCACAGAAAACCTGTGGGGTGAATTGAAGAGGAGAGACCACCAGAGTGGACCTCAAAACTGAAGGATCTGGAAAGATTCTGTATGGAGGTATGGTCTCAAATCCCTCACCACATATTCTCCAACCTCATCAGGTATTATAGGAGAAGACTCAGAGCTGTTATCTTGGCAAAGGGAGGTACCACAAAAGTACTGACTAAGAGGGTGCCAATATTTGTTGCACACATATATTTAACAGATTTCTTTAGATAAACCTGTGTTTTGTTTGCAACTGTTTGATATCCATGACAGCAGAGTATTTCTGTGATTTTTTTTAACAAAAGATTTTGTCTGCTTAGGTTACCTTATTTTACAGTAAACCCCTAAATACAAATATTACATTTAACCCACTAAAGTACACTCAAATGTCAAATGTATTGCTTCAGTGAAGAGAGACCAGTAGTTCATGGTTTACTTTTTTAAGCAAGGTTTTAGTGGGAATAATTTGTACATAACTATAATAACTTGTAAATAACTTTTGAAAACTCAAGGTATTTAAAAAAACAAAAAAAAGAAAAGAAAAGAAAAAAATGCAGTGAAGCTCCTGCCAGCTTTTAACTTGTACTGTTTATATCTGCATAGCTGAAAACTCTAAAAGAAAGTATTTCAAAAGCAAAACAAATCAAAAACGCAGTGCAGCTCCTCTCTCCTCCGTCCTCACTCTCCCAAGGGCCCTTTAAAAAGAGAAAATAAATTAATCAACCATTTTGCCACTCTTTTTTATTCCCTTTTTCACAGTTAAAACAGATGCATTTATGACAAAGAACTGCACAGATGCAGATGTCACAACAATCCATCAATAAATCCTCGTGTAAAATATAGTGGCTGTGGATGAGAGAGGAGTTGACTGCAGGAAGTCAAAGACGTGGTATTTAAGTTTATGTTCTGCTTGTTCAGCAGTCGTTTGATAAATTGTTATTAAATACATTCAGACAGATTTGAATTGCTAGTTTAATTCTCAGTTCTTATTGTTTTGGTTATGGGCACCAGCAATTCAGGAAAAATGGTATACCAGCCTCTAACATTAAAAACTAATGTTTTGGTTGACATTATGTTCTGAAAACAATGTATTTCTAATACATTTCAATTTTCAGTTTTTATATAATAATGTAGTTCTTACTTTGGGTACACTGACTGACAGCACAGTCACCTCCAGACAATTGACAGCACAATGGCAGTGGCACGAATGGAAAAGTCAAGGGGTGGGAGATGGGCCTTACTGTGTGAGATCTCGCAAGATCCCGCAAAAGGTTTTGCAAGATCTCACAATTGTCTTTTTTTTCCTCCATATCTGGCTCTTGATCCTTTTACAGAGCAGAAAATTGGGTAAAATTGCATGAATGTTTTGATTTTTATATTTTGATTAGATTGAAGTAGCTTAACTTACCAGCTATAATATTTGAATATTAGTCCAAGTGTCAAAACAACAACAGCAATAAAAAAAAATATTTTCATCTCAGATCCATGTAATCAGCTTATATGTGATTGACTGTGTTTATACTTGTCTAATCCATTTGGTAAACCAAAATGGGCCCTATTTGTGTAGCCCATTTTGAGCCTATGCCATCATTTCCCATTGGTGACCCAACTAGGAGCCACATAGGTAGTCCATGTGGGACCTACTTAGTTGACCCAAGTAGGCCCATGACCACTCAGTACCCCTGTAGCTCAAGTGTAACCCACGTGGAGCCCACATAAACATGTTGGCTGGGCAGTTACAGAAATAAATTGTTAGTGCAGTGTTGTAACTAATAAAAAAAAGACTCATTTCTATATAGTACAGAGATGAGACAAGATAAAGGTGACAAAGTGATTGATAGTTAAAATGGCTAGTGCATGATTATGGGTTGTCTGTTAATTTCAAGGTAGGTAAGCAACAGGCATGGACTTTAATATTGAGGCCTAAATATCAGCAGCAGGCATTGAGTTCTGGAAACTGGTGGACTTCCCTGGACACTTCCGTATCTTCTGGCAGATTTAAATATTTCTGAATGTGTTTTTTTAAGAGGCAGAAAACTGGGCAGATCTTGACAGATCCATCCCATCCCTTATTTAGCGAATTTGATAAGCTTTCCTCTGGGAGGTCATATAGGGTACCTAGAGCTACAAAGAATATTTTTTAGGAATTCTTTTATTCCACAAGCTGTTGCCTTGGTGAATTCCTAACTTAGTTTTTAATTGCCCAATGTATTACTTTCTAATTCATCCTAATGGATGCATTTTTCAATTTAGATTTCAAACAATGTATTTATTTCTATGCAACTGCTCACTGCACTTTATAACAAGAGAGTGAAGGTCCTTTATTTGTTATTTGTTGTCTTCATCGTGAAGCCAAAGGCAATTTTCCAAAAATGGACAATAATGTTATCAATCAGTCAATCAAATCAAACTTCTTAAGCAAAGCCCAGAATCATCACACTGCTGGATATGGTAAGCCATACCTATACTGCAAATATACATACATTGTGGTTTTAAATATATATATATATATATATATATATATATATATATATATATATATATATATATATATATATATATATATCTCAGCATGTCCATGGCAGTACATAAACCAGAGCTGGAAACCACCACACTGCTGGATATGACATGGTAATATGGTGTCAGCTCTGTGGAAGCCCTTTTGAAAAAGGCCGTTTTTACATGCAAATGTAGAGCTTCTGATTCCTTTTGATTCAGCACTCAATGTTAGACCTCAGTGTGCTTGCGAGAGCACAAGTGGTGTTCAGGTGAAATTACTGAAAATTGGTTTCTTGCTTTGTTAAGCACCTGTGGCGAGATCAAAGGACACTACTGCGTATGTGTCATCTCGATTTCAATGGGCGGTGATTTTGCAATACCTGATAGGACAGTCATTGGGAGACAAAAGAAAACTTTATACAACCTCATGACAATGCTCAGTTGCTCTCGGTGAAATTTTCTGATTAAAGAGAAATTAAAAATTGTAAGTGAACAAAAAAAAGAAACAAACAAAAAAAACAAACAAACAAACAAAAAACATTGCTCAAAAGCCTTTTTAGGAACTTTCTTCGTTGGTAAGACATTAAACAAAAGCTTTGTTTTTACATTAACATTTATAGCATTTGGCAGACAACTTGATCCAGATTGTCTTACAGAAGTGCTACATCAAAAGCGCATCCTCATGCTAGCTAAAACCTTGTTGGGGTTAGTATAGCATGAAAAAACACAAGACAAGTTGTTTTAATAGATTGCTTAAATGTAAATTTTAGTGCTTGGATTTTTAATATACCTATGAATACTATGGCAGGATAAATTAGAGAAACACAATCTAATATGTGGCTCCTAACCAGACATACCATATCTACCGCAGAAATATTTTTTCCCTCCATTTAAATAGGTTTTCTTTTCTTCATCTTTAAATAAAGCTACAGGAGACATTTAGACATTCTCTAATCTTCAAGTGAGTCATCACTTCCATGAACAAGTGATTGGTGGTATGATGAATGCTCATCAGAGCCACTCGACTACACCAGAAACCTTATATAATACAATTCTCCACTCTTCATTAGACTGTTCTAACCTTTCTGGAGAAAAACAAAAACAAAAGAACTGTCCCTTCTACAGGTGATGCCATTAAAAAAGAGCATCAAAAGAAAGAATGCAAAATGATTAGCTAGACTCCGAAAAGGCAATTAATGCCAATTTAGCTTTTGTACAACATCTTTGTTACTGCTTCTTTATTATAATTGGATCTCATTATACGAACTCCAAAGCCACTTTGTCCTTAATGCAGTAGATTAGCTGATGATTCCAAACTACAGCAGGAGGAAATGTTTACTAAGATCTCTCATAACCGCAGGTAACCAATCACTTCCATTATCACTGTGAGCTTGATCTCATCCATTTATGATCTACAATCAAACAGAAGCCAGTGACAGATGTCTGGAGGATTCAGGAAGCCAATATTTCGTCAGTGCCAAACACTGGCTATGTTCAGCTCCAAACTAGTTTGTTTGGTGGAACAGTATGAAACAGAATGAAAAATTCAGTATAGTTTATTGCATAAAAGGGATCTAGTGATGACAAGTAGGACACTGAATGACACGGCAGCAGTAAGACAAAGAACTTTTATGGAAAAATGCTAGAATATTTTTGTAAAGCGTTTGTGCATTTTATGTGGTAGGTTTGCAGTCAGCTTCTTCAATAACCACTATTAAATCTTCTTTGAAAATGTATTTTTATTTTTAGCTTTTGAATAGGTCCTTTAATAGTAGTAGTAGTATTACTAGTATTTTATATTTATTCGTAACTCTGTCATTGTTTATTTGTTTAATCGATCTGTAAAGCACTTTGGGTCAACTTCTGTTGTGTTTAAATGTGCTCAAAAAATAAGATTTTGACTTGACTTGACACTGCTAGAACAGATTTTGCCAAGTTAAGCTCTCTTGAATATAGGCAAATCTATGTAATATTTCTCATCATGAGAAAGTTATGAAGCCTACTTCTAGGCATTTTACCAGCTTGAAATGTACTTATAAATCATTTTGCTTCTTTACTGAAATAAACATCTGAATTAATGTAAAACTGTCTGTTATCCAGAGATCCATAGATGTTTCAAGGGTTAGGGTTTAAACTGTACTTTTTCTTGTCACTGGGGTGGTACCATCAAGGGTCCATATTTTGTAACTTTAAAAATTATAATATTAAAAATTATTCTAAAGGTACAAAACATACAAACTTGATGGTACCACCTGAGCAACAAGGAAAAAGTACCATTTATTTCTGAGAGTGTAAAGTACTATGAAAAAGTAGTTTCCCCATCCTGATTTCTTCTGTTTTCTGGTAGAGAGCAGAATTCATGTTTCCCTCAATTATTGCAAGTTTCTCTAAATCAGCAAGTCAGCAAAAAAAAATTCTTTCAATTTTGGCATAGTATGTTACTAGTTAAGACCTTTTAACCAACTTCATGCTGTTGAAAAAGTCCTATTTAAGTGTTGATGTGATTGAACAGGGTTTTGCAGTAATCAGGCCTGGTTGTGTCTAGTCCAGCTCAACCCCATTATGAATCAAGTTTCACAGATTTGGGGAATTAGTAACTACGGGGGAAAATACATTTTCACACAGGCCCAGTTGGTATTGGATAACTTTTTTGCTTCAATAAATAACTATCATTTAAAAACGATATTTTGTGTTTACTCTGGTTGCCTTTATCTTAGATTTTGTTTTCATTTCTGAAACAATTTAGTATGAGAAGAAAAACAAAAAAAAGAACAAAAACAGAAGAAATCAGAATGGGGCAAATACTTTTTCACAGCACTGTATGCAAGTCATTATAGCATACATCATGTGTACAAGGTTAAAGGAAATTCCACTGATATTTAAACATAGTGAGCTGCAGTGATGTGTCGCTTTACTTGCACAGCTATGGAGCTACAGCAAAGACCTTAAACATCCTTGTCCGTACAACTGGTTTGATAATATGCAGGTGGAAAGTTCATGGAACCACAACTGATCACTGGCTCAAAATTTCACAATGACTAATGATAAGGAAGGAAAGAGATAAGGCAGTAGTCATATGAACAGTTGCAGGAAGAGTTGACCCGAAAGCAGCAGGAACAACAGTTACTTAGAACAATAAGCAGTGAACTACTGCAATAGTCTTGGCTCCTACACCTCATGTACATGCAAAGGAAACATATTAGAGGAGAATATAATCTCATCTGGGGAGAAAATGCACAACCCCCCACCAAAAGGTGAACGTGCTCCTGAGTTGAACTGCTCTGAAGATGGAGGATTGATGGAGGATTTTGAAATCTTGAGTCCATCATAGGGATCCTTATAACCTTGGGGAATTGATGATTTAGGATGAGGAATTGGGCCAAAATTAAACCACAATGCTGCAAAAAGCTAATTACTTATTGATATAGACGTCTGGAAACAGACTGCCAACAGCTTTGCAACAAAGTACTAATGTTAGTAATTTGTGGTGTCTGAATACTACCCCCCCCCCATCAATTTTGTTCTTCTTTGTGCTTATGAATACAACTTTTTTTGTTCATATTTATAAATGCAAAGTCAAAGAACTTTGTGTATGTAAATATTAACTGGATATACTGTATGCACTGGAAGTATATTAAATAAAAAGAAAAGCATCAGAATACTAATTTGTGTGATCTTAAAGAGAATGTAAAATATTAAAAAGTGACATTAGTATACATATTTCCGATGTACAGCAATTTATCAGTGTTATGGCTGTTATGTTACATAAACATAATTTAACATGAACTTTCAAGAATTTTGCAGAAAACATGCATCCAGTATGAAATGAACAAAAATATATTTAGTGTTTAAAAGTAATAATAATATTATATAATTTAATATAATTAAATTATATAATATAATTATATATTTAAAAAATTTCAGCGTTTCAGGGCAATTTTTTTTGCATGAATAGTATATCAGGAAATGATGTCTCATTGGAGAAAAAAACTGATGAAAAGAACTGATGCAAAACTTGCCAAGAGGATTTAAGCCACTTCATGTAAGTGGTGATTCTATTAAACTGATTCACATTATGGCAATGGGGGTAGGGGGGTAAAGAGGGTCAATTTGGTAAGGTACACGGTAGAGCTGGGAGGGGGTTGGCAGTTGTATGTGTATAAATGCACCGAGCACTATGTGAAGGACCAGAGAAAGACTGCAGACTTCACCACATCCTCCAAAAAACCTGAAAGAATAATCCACCAGCACTTGATTTTTGAAGAAAAAAAGTTACAAATAATTTTTTAACTATAGTATCATCCTGTCAGTTCACTGATTGATTGGTAACATCCTCATTGTCCGTTATTCTCTTTTTGATAATGGAAATTTGGAGACTGCTTGCTGTAATCATCACCGTGAGTATCCTTGCATGCAGTGTTCAAGGAATGTCCATTACTCTTAACAAGGAACACTGGATTTCCAAGAACTTGGAGGTATGAATGGCTCTATGTACACATATTGTCTCTTGCATTAGTAAGCTTAGATGTCAATGTAATATATATATATATATATATATATATATATATATATATATATATATATATATATATATATATATATATATATATATATATATATAAATCATTCAAGATTCAGAATTATGTCTATATATAATGACAAGGACAAGGATTTTGTTTCAATTATTAAAGCCACAAATAGGAATTGGGCTGCAAACAATGATATTTCTGTATGATTTTTCTTTTAAAACAATAAAATAACTGAATGTAAATACTTCTAATATAGTTGCAAAACCAGCTGCTGTGTACATGTAAACTAAACTACAGCAATTGAATAGTGAACATTTTCCTGCTGTGGATTTTATACTAACACAAATGCAAATGGAAAAAAGTAATAAATATAAAAATCTGACAATCATTTGATTTAGCTAAATACACATTGTATTTATGGTTACTAGGACAAACCTTTGGTGGACACATTAGCGAGTGAAGTGGAAAGTCTAATCAAGAGATCCAAAGCACACCAGTTCTATAGTCTAATGGGAAAACGTTCTGGTGAGAATTTCTTTTTCCTTGACAACAGGCGTATGTGAAAGCAATATTTCAAACCTGACTAGCTTTGATTAATATGAAGTTTACACATACACTTTGTTAAATGTACAATATGAGTATATGGAGTGTTAAAATAAAGGAAACAAAACTTTTTCAACTTATTTCTCTATAGATATTCCTCAGCGTATGAGATTGGGTCAGAAAAGTGAGTAATGAAACAGTAAAACCTCTAACATACTAATTAAATCATTTTGATCACTATAGCAACATTATGCTGATAATCATCTATTATATTAGAGACTATCATATTTATCAGGGGGATACATATTTCCTTTTCTTGTTCTGCCGTCTTTACAGGAAATAAAGGAGAGAAGTTTGTTGGTCTCATGGGTAGATCATTAAGAGGAGGTAAATTCTAGTGGTCACTACAGACAGACTCTCTGCACTACATTAGACATTTGTTGCTTGCAGTCTGTGGTGGTGTTGATGTAGTGGTGCAAGGACATGATCCATCATCCTGCACTCGATTTCCTCATTTCATGCGGAGTGTGGCGTGGCCTTTGTTACTACTGCTGTCATTCAGCTGGAAACATTTGTCTCACCTAACATTAGCTGTTGCTCATGCTGGATTGTACTACATGTTAAACACTCTCATGCTGCAAGAGTAATCACTAATCATTGTAAACACACCAGAAATTGTAGTGTTAATTAAAATCATAGTTAATTATGTTGCTCAGACTTAATGAGAAGAAGCATCAGATACAAAAATGCAAGCTAGTCATGCATTGTGCACTGTTTAAGCCTTCAAAGGAACGCAGTTTGCGTAATTTGTTGAGCTCAAATATATTTCTATAGTAAATGAAATGCAATTAAATACATTAAGAAATAAATTTCTGGTTCTGTAACTATTACCATTTGGTGATTTTCTGAAAATGACAAACTCTGGAATCTGGTCTAAAATCCCAGATTCCACTGGCTTCCAAAGTTACATATAAGATCTTTAAAATAAAGTTGTTACCTCACCCCACTGTTTAAAACATGGCATTTGTTTTTGCAGACACATTCACAAGAATAATCCCAGCCGAGACAAGTACAGCTATGCAATCAGACAAGCAATCAGGTGCAGCATTTTAAATCACACACATTTAACTTATTTATATATGCGATAAATGCCACAATCTTGTAAACTGACATCTTTGTTTTCTTCCAACAGATTTGCAAGAGGAATGGGACAATCCTCAATATTACTGATAGTCACGATACTATGCGAGAGCATTTTCCTATTTAGAAGGAAGCAAAAGCATCCATTAACATGTAAATTAAGCCTGGAGATGTGAAATAAACTTATTACTTGTTGCACAAAAAAAAGTCTTCGCATGGATATGTAAAATACAAGAAACATATGTGCACATTTCAATGGTTTATTTGAGATCTGAGCATGACTTTAAAAAAAAAAATGTCAGAAAGGAATGAAAAGCGAAGAGCTCTGAAAGAAGGAAAAGATGAAATACTGTTTGTGTGCTGACTATACTATACTGAAATTGACGTCAGTAACAGGATTAAACCCAACTTGTAAAGCATGTGTGTTCGAATTCCTGTTGTAGGAGGCGCCTTTCATGTAAAGTGTCATCCCTGATATAAAAGGACCTGATTGAAATATTCAGTTAACTACAAAGTCTTTCTGCAGTTGATGGGTGTGAGAGCTGCATAAATACTTTGCAATGACACCTATGCTTTGAAGCTGACTGGCCCAACCCAATTCCTATCGTTATGTTAAGTTTAGTTTCATCAAAGCTAAGCCGGTTAATCAAAACTTTCAGTAAAATTTGAATATTAAGGTGTGCTGGAATTAAAGTCTTTCTAAAGATTGGGTGTGTTTTCGTTAAGTCACAGTCAAATGTCCTCCTTTGAAACGCAGAACACTCCAAAATGTGTACTCAAAAGAGAGGATCTGCAAAATAATTACAGTGGCACAAGAAAAAAAAAAAAAAAAAAAATCACAACAGAGCTAGAAGTAAAAAGGCCACACAGAGACCAAAATAACAATGAACGCTGTAAATTCATTGGAAAAGATGCTGACATATGTAAAAGGCTGAAATGGGAGAAAAGTGTATTCAATGGGACTTCCTAGGTTCCTTTGGGAGGGGTCCATTTCAGTGAACTTGGATCTATGGTCTTGTTGCTGGTGCCTCGTTTAGTCTCTTTTGCTTTCCAATCATCAATCAGATCCTGTGATGGTAGACATCAAGGAACATTTTACAATCATATTGTACAGATGAAAGAAAAAAAAAAATCACTATCTACTAAAGATATGACAATGTTAGTATTATAAGCTTCTCTCTGATGAAGAGTCACCCTGAGGTATGGGATATAAAATTTTTTTGGAGATTCCCTCTAGCAAAACGGTAAAATCCTGAAACAAGACCCACACTTTACTTCAAAGTTACTTAAAATTTACATCATCAGGGTATCTGCAGTTAACAGCACTTCAAATTTAATACTTTTAATACTATACCAAATATAATACCATATTCAAGACATTTCCAAAAAATTTAAAGACCTGAACGTCACTTCAATCCTGCTACACGATTCATCAGCTATAATGGATTATGTTCATGCATACACTTCTATTTCTGGGTTTAAGTAAACTACAGCAGGGTAAACTTCTATAGAGGTATATGGGACACCATAGTACATATCCTTTTTGTATTACCATTTGCTCCAACAGTGAAAGAAAAAAAATCAGTATTTCCTTTCCATGCCTTTCCAAGAGAGGAAAAAAATATAGAGAGAGATGGATTACGGCAGTCAGAAGAGAAAAAGATGTAAAATTTACCATCACTCCCTCAGCAGCTGTATCAGAAACCCCCTCACAACAGTGTATACAAGTTTTTTTTTGTAATTTAATGCCAGGGTAATGCAACAAGTAGGGTTATAAATATAACCTACAGAAAAAAACTTTTGCTATTTTGTTATATTACTATTGCACTGAATAATACTTAATAATAATAATAAATTTTTATTTGGGGTACAAATGGTAATATAACAATAGCAATATATTTCTGACTTAATTGACTTTTATGCGTTATGTGGCTTTTACTTTGGTGGATAACTGCAGGAAGACCTTCACTTAGTTGGCAAGTTTTTTAAATTCACTTCTCATTACCCATCAGGTGAAATGCTGTAAACCTTTGCCCACAAAAATGTTTGAGATTATGCTAACGTAAAACCAAAGTGAATCTGGCGCGTGTCGTGTCTAAATGCACGTTAAAAGCGACTCAAAGTCACAGCACAGACAAAGATGACGGTGAGGAGCAGCATTTACTGTGAACTGAGCCGCTCTAAAACACTGATGAGCAACACACAAACTGAGTGCTACACAGTCACATGGCTTTACCGTTTCAAATAGCAACGAACAAAAATAAAATTTAAATCTTCTTTATGGTGTTGGTTAGGGTGCATTTTTAAGACCTATGAAATGTGAATTTAAGACATTTTAATGTTAATCAAAGCCTTATTTTTACATTAAGGAATTTAAGACAATTTAGGACCTGCAGACACCCTGATTATGGAAACTGAGATATTTAGAAAGTGAATTTTTAAACAGTAGCCAAGCATGCTATTTTGTAAGATCAAATACTCATAAACCACAGCAAAAAACTAACTTAGAATAACCATTTTATTGTATTAAATGCATTAGAAAAAAAGAATACATGTTTCTGTGCAACCACAAAAACATACTACAAGCTGCTAGCTGATCTTATGTACACTGGAAAGTTCAGTTTAATAGGCACATTGTATACAGCTAGCTAATATTAGTAATATTTAAAGCTAATGTTATCTCTCAAAGTCACTGCCTCTTCTCACACACCATACCTAGGCTTCAAGTCAGATCTTTTATGAATGAGTGTAAAAAGAATGTGGATATTGATTGGCCAAGACCATGTTCATCCTCGATGATGACTGGCTGGCAGATAGAACCTTACAAAATCAGGTTTTATGAGTCAGGAAATAGAATGTTTCATTCTGTTTCATAGAATGCCCCCCCCCCAATATTACACCAAAAACAAAAAAAACAAACAAGCAAACAAAAAAAAAACACACAACAGGACTATAAAGTATCTCCCAGTGATAAACCATGTGTTTAACACATTTTCAACCAAAATGCCAGACAAAGTAATACTAAGGTCTAATTCTAAGGTCACAGTGTGTAAGAATAGACTAAGAGCTTGGTGGATCTTATTCCATAGCATTTTTTTTCCTTTTTATTATACCACAGTGCTACTGAATTATTATAACTGATTGGTCAGAATGTGTTGGTTAACTTTCTTTAGCAGCAGCTCTGACAATAGTGCTGCAAGACAATTCACAGGTTTAAATTAACATGCTTGTTCTAATATTATTGTTTCTATGGCACATTGCGACTTATTTTTAATATCACCAACCTCTAATATCCACAGGCAAAACTATAATTAGCATAAAATAGATACTAGTGCATATGTTTTACCTGTCTCTTTAAAACCAAGTGTTTCCCCTTCCAGTACTTCAGCATCTGCAGTGACTGCAAAGTGCTGACGATATCCACCGGGTTCACAGCAGTCTCTTGGCTGATTTCTGAACAAAAGAAATGCGTAAGGTTGCAGAAATTGTCTCAGAGAACCATCTACAGAGCAATCACAGTGGTTTTCCTGCACTGTTTCTTACCACTGGTGGTCTTAACATGCACTCTTTCCTCCCTTGTCAAAACCATAGATTGATTTTTGGAGTCCATGCACTAGTGATCTGAATTCTCTCTTATCTTTCCGCGGCTAGTTAAGATGGCACACCTACGTATCCTGACTTCTGACTGTGTGCCAGAGTTCCACCCTGTAGCTGACTGGGTGAGGTTTTGGGTAAAGGACCACTCTGCTGTACTTACCTTTGATGGAGATCTCTTTGCCCTGGAAGTTGTACATGTATCGCAACAGGACTTCCTTCCAGTAGCTGCGGTAGCTGATGAGCCCCAAGTCAGAGAGAGGTCTTTCAGGAGATCCCACCTTCTCTTCCACTTTGGACAGCAGATAACCTACAGCAAACACAAATAGGTTTAGAAAATATGGACACACTACAAAGATCAGACTTGCACACTGGTTAATTTGAGTTGTCTAGCAAAGCTTAGAGTATCGATATACAAGCTCTGGAGGGCACAAAGTCACATTTTTTTATTCTTTTTTTAATCCAAGCATGTTTTATCAGGAGGAGATTAAAACTGTCATTATATATGAGTGACAGCTTCTATGAGCGAAGTAGTCACTGAGGCACCAACAGACTTTTTTCAGGATCTTCGGGAGGAGATTGGAGCTTTAACTTTAATTTCTACTTTCCATAACTGTTTATTTCACACTGACATAATGAGTTGAAAAAGTTCAGGGGCGTGTGCTTGCAATCGATTCTGCGGGAGTGTAGGTGGGACCTTGATACTGTAGCTCCACTTCATGCTCATTACTGCGCAGACTCGGGCTCCGAGTTCACTACTGTGCAGACTCGGGCTCCAAGATGTCAGCGCCATATTGGGACATTGGCTGCTTCACTTTTCAACAAAGGAAGAGAGTGAAGGTGCGTCTGATACTGATATAGCTATCAGTCAGCATGACAGGAGGGTCTGCAGCACTGATGTATGTAGTGGGCAGTTGATTATCAGTATAAACAAAAATGAATCTTCTTAATGAGGCAAAGACACAATAATGATGCAGCTGTCTGGTCCTCAAAATGGCAGCGATTATACACATTATATGTGGTGGGCCATGATACTAATACTTGACTGTTTATGAACACTCACTAAAATCAATCAGCATCTTGCCATAGCCCTGCCTCATGTACTGTGGCATGGTGAGAATGCAGGACACATTGTAGTTCAGGAAGGAGTTTTTTTCCTGCAAAAATCAGACAACACGTTTAGCAAAACACTCTCAGTTAGTTATCAATAAAATGTCTTTAGTGTGTGAAATATTAATGTGAATGTTGTATGTGTAACCTGTGGAGGAGAAGGCATATCTGGCTTTTGGGACCTTCATACCTTTGAGAAATATCCCACGAGATGGCAGCCTGTGTTGTCAGCCTCAGTCATGACATAAAAGAGGAAGGGCTCAACGTCATAGTACAGTGTCTTATGGTCCAGAAACAGCTTAGCCAGCAAACACAGGTTCTGGCAATAGATCTACCAAGAGGAAGGTAAAAGGTTCTTTTGTTAAGGTGCATGACTTAAGGAATGTGTTTCATCTCCAATAAAAATCACTACACAGCAGACATGCAATGCTGTAATGATCAGCTATTACCTTGTTTTTTTTCCCATCCACCTCAAACACTGAGATGGCTCCTTTTCGATAAACCTCATCTCCGGGGGGGTGTTTCCACACACATTTGGCCTGTGGGATTCAAATACAAATTAGAAGCAAGAAAAGAAGCAAGCTGCTTACTAGGTATTATGCATAGCATAATGATAGGGAAGGATAACTGTCTGAAATGCTGGATCAGTATCAGGTTGGATTTGACATGGCAAGGCTCGACTTGCCATACCTCAAGGCAAAGAGGACTGCACCCAGTACTGCACCCAGTTGGTCGAATGAACTTTCCCTGGCTGAGTCATTAGCCATCTTATATGCAGGTTGAACCCACCGTTACGTTAACTTAAGCAAGAGCTAAACTTAAACCAACTAAAAAACTCAAACAAACAAATAAATGTAAACGTAACCAATACCCTGTCTCCATACCTGTACTAACTTACATATACTGTGCATTTGAGTAGAAGTTCAAGTGCATTCTTTGCCCGAACCAATACTCTGGATATGGATATCTACCAAAATGCCATAAATGTCAAATTTATTGACAGATTTTATGATCTCACATACTGATGTCTTTTTATCACATCCCATAAAAGCATATGACGTTGACAGACAACAGACCTCACAAGAACATACTGACACACACACTGTCTTAAAGCATGTGACCACAATACCTGTGACATGCTTTATTTTTATAGCATTATAACATATAGCATTATTTATAAGGCATCAGCTGATACTCAGAACAGAGATAGAAAACAGGACATACTTAAAAATGAAGGCTATACAGAAAAAGAAAAATGCGATCGGTTCATCCCTGAGATCACAGTTTGATTGAAACTCTTAAAAGTAGACTAAGAAAGAAACAGTGGTTTAGCAAAGAGTAAGATTTTTACCATGTGTCTGCGCAAGATAGTCTGACTCTTCATGTACTTCAGGCAGAACTCGCAGACGTATAGGCGGCCAAGCCGGGCGTATTCCTCTGGGTAAGGCGAGTGGTACCAGGTGTCCAGCTCGTAGCGACCAAACAGAATGGTTTTTATCATGTTACTACCTTCAGTGATTTGACCTTGCATGCGCAGCTTCTCCTGAACAAATCCAGCATACAGACAAAAATACAACTGAATAAGAACCTACCATTAAGTTGTATGTAAAATAACTGAAGAAGAGAAATGAGGAGAGATATGAGAGGAACTGAATACTATTAGCAGAAGCATCACAAAGATGGACCTGATCAAAGCAAAGTTGTCACTGGTCTTATTTGACAAGTTAAAATTCTGACAGCTTATAGTTATGGCTGACCATTTTAGAGAGTTAGAAATAATACAATATAAAAACAAGTCACTTGTAACCTTCTAACATGAGAAGAACTTGAGCACGTGAAATATGCTCACACACAAGTCACTTTCTGCAAGTGATTAGTGCTGCCTAACAGCCAACACTACGCCGATTGCAGAGGGTTCCCAAATTATAGGTCACCTGATTTACAAATAAGGTCATAAGAGAAACTCTCCTCTTTTGTTTTATTTATTTAACAAATTATTATTAGAAATATCTTTCTAACTACGAAGATGGATTTTTCCCTGTTTATCTCCGCTAAACTAATTATTGTTGTTTTTCAAAGCAATAAACTTATATAATACTTATGCACCTATCATCAAGCTCATTACTGAGTACTAACACTAACTGCTTTTCCTATTAGTGTTTGTTAGTCTGTTTTGTGCACCAGTCTTCTGGATTTTCTAGATTAGCAAATATTTTTTAATGACTTGAGCGACTTACAAATGAGGAAATACAAGCAAAATCACAACAACAATCACAACAATGGCGGACAATTTTAACGAGAAATTCTCCTTAAACTCTGCTAAACGTTGCTGTGCATGAATCATTCAACATTTTACAGTTTGACCTGGAAATCAGACGGACAGGGATGTTTAGTCTCTGGTATACTATCTAGTCTAGAATGTCGTTTTTAAATCTTCCAGATCTACATAAAATCTGTGTGCGAACAATGCCACTCAAGCTGCCATTGCTTACAGCATTGCCTCAAGCAGAAACTATGCTCCTCTGCTTCATGTTGGACTGTATCACACCACCCCCACACGGATTAATTTTTCTATAACAACATGCCCCATCATGTTTTATTTCTAATGTATCGTTCGCAACTGGACGTGACAGTTGAAAGCGATGTGACCTTACAAACACACCTCCTAACTTATTGAAGAGATGCGTCATGAAATGTTAGTTCACCCTTCACAACAGGGTGGAAAGTCTGTGCAAGGAATTTTCCATTAGGTTTTAGTCACTTATGTTACAGACATAATACAATGTTCAGATGTTACCGTAGTCCTAGATTATAAATCTGGAATTAACAAAAAATTGAATCTTGCATTCACATAAAATTCGTAAAGTCCATTTAGGGTTATTTGCCCAAATGTCTGGTCTCTCTGTGGAATATTAACACCATACGATTTTATTGGCCAACCAATAAACTAGTCGAGCCTGAATACAAAAACGTTTAGAGAAGAGTGCAGAAGGAGTTGTCTGTTCTTACCAGATCGTCAGACGCTCTTGCTTGGGCTTTTCTAAACAGCTCAAGATCATATTCACTTGTGATGTTCTCCAAAAGTGGCTCTCTAGTTGTTCCATGGGTCTGCCTATGTTCCTAATGAGAAACCAAGCTTAAATTCAATATGGTGGATACAACAGAGTAACACAAATAGTATGGATCACAGCAAACAAGAGACATACCATGTACTTTTCTTTCTGCTCCTTTGACAGTCCAGTGTCCTTCTTCTTCCTCAATTCTTGAACTTTCTCCTTATATTTTACCTGCCTTGCAGTAGGAGCCTGCATAAATAATATACAATCAAATCAAACTCACTTGAGCAATTCCAGTGTAATGGATGGGATATCTGAACTCAGTTACTTGCAAAGTATTGTATGGAGAACATAAACAAATATTCAAACAGGACAGATTCATTTTCATATAACAGATACAGTAGGTGCTATACACATTCTTGAGGAAATTCTATTAATTCTATTTTTGTATAAAATTTGAATTAGGAACAAATAGATATTTCTACTTAGGAATAAAAATTAGAAATATAATTACTGTAAATCCAACTCCAACCTCAGGCAAATACCATAGTTTCACTGAACACCACGTCAATCATGATGTGACGGTCGAGGTTTGCCCCCTAGTGGCACTTGTATCATGTTTACATCTTTTTCACAACGTTACACAGTCATTGGCCACATACGAGCACAGGAGAGAGGCTAACGCAGGTTTAAGCACCTTGTCCTATGTAAGGTACTACTCAAGGCATATAGGTACATAAGTACATACGGTATGATCAACAAAAACGGAAATAAATAAACGGTTAAACTTGTAAAAACCCAGCACATATTGGATTATAATTATAGAATGATCATGTACCTGGTGACGAGTAGCATGTCTGTTGTCCTCATTCTGAGTTTGACTTCTTTCCTCTTCTTGCTTTTCCCGTTCAGTAGCTTTTACCTTAACACAGAAAAAATAGCGCATAAAACTTGTACAAACCGAGGTACAAGACAAATGTGCTCAATTAACTGCATAAAATATTAAAATCACTATCAAACCTTGCACTCATCAGCTGATAGGTTATGGTAAAGAGGACAGCCAGATATGGAGAAGTGTCTTTCATGTTTTCCAGTTAAATGTCCTGTGAAAGGTTGGGAAAGCATTATAGTTATAAAAAAAAAAAAAACTGTGAAAAAGTCTTATTCTTTAAAAAAATAACTTTTATTCAGTGAAAGAAAACAATGTCTTGCACGGTACTGAGAAATATATATTTACCTACCCAGAGAGTTGCATCCAGGTGTGGGACATTTCATGTTAAAGTTGTAGCTCTCGTGGAAGCGGCGGCGCTTTGGTCGATGAGACGGATCACTGCCTGAGTCTTTCTGGTCCTTGGCAGCACCTTCATCATGGGACGCATTGGGACTGGAGATGTCAATGTCTGACTCGGATGAGGGCGCGTTGCCTGTAGGAGTCCTGGGTGGTGACTCGTCTCTCTCTGCTACTTGCTTCACGTCTGCTGGGACATCTAACGTGAAGAGCAGTACAGATTGCAAATTACACAAAACAGATTGTGTATGAGAGCACTACAATGCATGCATGAGTTTATTTTTTATCCCTTGACCTGTTCAGGATAGAAGATATAATTTGTTTGACCAATATCAATCGCAAGCTGTGGACTAAAATAATACATGTGCTACTGTTCCAAATAGATTTTAATTTGGTATGAGAAGCATTCCTGTTGTATAATCACTTAAAAAAAACAAGCCAAACAGGACTTTACAAACAGAACTCATATATTCATTTTACAATCTTAATAAGTAGACATTTAGTCAATATTTACAGGGTTGTCGTGCTCATCGTGTGCACAACAACCCTGTAACTCATGACTGGAAATTCATGAAGCAGATTTCAGTGTGCACCCATCACGGGAATGAAGAAACATGGCTAGGAAAAACCCTACACTGTTTTTAAAAAAAAAAAAAAAAAAAAAAAAAAAGTGCCAATAATAGGTTCTTCATAGTTTTAGTTTTCATTTTCTGTTACAATAAGTAGTATGTGGAAACACGTTCTCACCACTATGATAAAAAAGCAATACATGAAAATGTATTTGGTTTCAAACGAATACATCATGTAAGGCCAATGCTGTTCTAAGATGACAATTAACACCGGTGTGATGTAATGCGGCCCACCGCAAAACAAGTACTGTTACCACCCTGTTACTGTGTCTTACACTACAGTATTTTTTTTAGTTACTGAATGACATGTCATAACTTTTAACCATTAATAGTCATGTTGTGGGATGGCTGAAACAAGTTACTTCCTGTTATATCACAGCATGGTTGAATTCTCGAGTCTGATCGGTCAGAAAGTAGGGAAATGTTAAAGACTTCAGGACAGAGAACTTTGAGCTTTCAGCTTTCTCTGTAACATGCAATAAATTGCTTTTTTGGTCTTATTAACTTCAGGTAAGAGGGGAAAAAAAAGAGGGTGCAAACGTTAGCTGTATAGCTGGTATAATATAAAAAATTATAAAAGAACTAACTTTTCCCCCGACAGATGTTCCATAACATAAAATACAACTATGAACAGTTAGAAAGCATGATTTGTTGCTCATTAATGAATTACATTTGTAATCTTTGGCAAATCGCTATACTTACACAATACAACATATACAAATCACTTGAACAACAGCACATTACAACAAGTGCATTAACATAACCCTGTGACTCGCCTTGCAGTGGACACTACTGTGAAAGCTGTTGTGACAGTAAACTAATTTACACCTTCTAACCAATCAGATTTGAGAGTTTAGCAGTGCAGCGGGGGTGCACATAACGCGTGTCAGTCCTCTAGGCGGCGCCGTTACACACCAGAATTTACAGAATTACCTTGAGCAAAATCTGAAAAACAGTACAAGGCCGTGATTCAATGTAGGAATAACATATAGAAGATAACACGGACATAATTTTGTTTTGAAACCGGGAAAGAGTGAAACTTTGTACAATTTTGTACAATTGTTTAAAAAAAAACTTTAAACAATTATAAACCAAGTAAATTTTCACTGAAAGCATCTCCAAAGTGTTAAGTCGGCTATATTCAGCAGTATGAGCAGATCTTGTATTGAAGCAATTCAATTTAACTAGTGTTTATATCCACAATTCTATCAAATACTGACTGATGGATGCTTTAATTTTAGTTTTACTGACTTGATGTGGTTTGCATCACCTATGCTGTGTGCTTCTTTGGAGTCTGTTAGAAGAAAGAGAAAGTAAACTGTGTCATCCTGCAAGAATAGATTGGCCATTATAATGAGCTACAGCCTTTATAAAGCATCGCATTTTATATAATGTATTTACTAGGGCTGGACGATATGACCTAAAATCAAAATCTCGATTAATTGAACATTTATCTCGATTACGATTAATGAACGATTATTTTGCTTTTGGGGTTTTTTTGCCCTCATAGTTTGACAAGGTTTGTACTGTAAATATGCTCAACTATTAAAGGTGGGATATTTTTTTTTCCTAATGAAAGCATGTATTTCTTATCTTTTTTATTTTAAAATAGTTGAAGGAAACACAAACTATTAAAGTATAAACTATCATCCTATCTGAGCAGAGAGCAGATGTGGCTGCAAAGTGCAGACTTCAGCTCAGCAGCTACCTTTTTATGACATGTTTTGTACATGTTGGGCAGCGCAGTTTGGAAAAATATGGTTGCAGTGGCACAGTGCATGTTCTGTCAAGAGTTTTAACGAGGTGTTTAAACCCACTGTAGCTATGGGAGCCAAAATATTTCGCGATGTAGTAACAAATGGCATCAATTATTTTTTTCCATCTTCTTCAATCCTTTACATATTATGTAGCATTTTTTTTAATGCTTGTGTTATCGGCACTTGTTGCTGGGCGCTTGTCAGTCTCTCTCTTCTTGAGCCATGCACTGTTACGTCATTGTGTTCCGAGTGTTGAAACAGATTGGTGGTAGTACCTTTGGTCGCTGAAATGGTTTTTCTGCAATGTTCACATTTGACGTCATCTTGTTAGGTGTCTTCATTACCGAAGCCAAAATGCATCCAATTGAAGGACATTGTGTATTTCTTTGGTACAAGCTGCACCTGTTGCTCAGTTAACTCTGTGCTTGAGTCCGCCTCCATGTTGCTTCCATGCCGCTGACCGGATGGGGCGGAGTCACGTGACTACACATGCACTAGTATGTTCTTAAGGGGAACATAGTAACAGGATAAAAAAAACACGAAATAATCGACAAGGGGCAATTACGTCGATTAGAGGCTCTGAATTTCGGTTTCAATTACTTTTCGATTAATTGTCCAGCCCTAATATTTACATTAACACAATATTATGATTGTAGTTTTCTGTTAATGAACCCATTACACAATAATATCACACAGGAATATCACACACTTGCTTGTGTTCATTTATACTCATCGTTCAGTGAGGTTATGAGTATAGAAGAGAATTTTTTTTAATTAGATTTTAGACTTTTTAGAGTGTTTTCATCCGTTTCTGTCGTGAGCTATTTTAAAGTTTTTAATGGCGTACACAAAGCATGAGCTGGTCTATAGAAGACAAAAAGTACTGAATGAGGGTAATTTTATTGTTTACACAGAGGCATAAATCTGCCTTCTCTCTCTCACACACACACACACACACACACGTTACACTTGTTAATGATTGCATGGCTGAAAAGCAGAGAGTGGGTTTAGACCAAAAATGGTGACTACTGAAAAACTTTGGTTAGATTTGTGGTGGCATGAGCTGTTTAAAATGTTAAGCTATAACCACTGCAAGGTTTATTACACTCCACTTCAACCAGCGTAGCTTTTTAGCCCAGATTTCAACAATAAGCGGTGTGGGTATGATGACATTTTAGTGATTCGGAATTGTGTAAAAACAAAAGAGCAGAAAGATATTACAATGATTAATCTTTGTGATGCTTTCACACCTACCTAGTTTTGGAAGGACCTATCTAACTTTTTCTTAGATCGGTCTGTTTTAACATGTGAACGTCATCATTATAAAACAGTTTAATTATGGTCCGCACTAGAATGATGCAGATCTAAGCGCTTGTATCATGTTTTTTTTCTCTCCATTTTTAGTCATTTCATTTGATTCTTGATGACAGCTTGACCTTTACAGACCCCATCTCAACAACTGCACGGTCCTGTAGGTTCATCCTGTACAACATCATGAAAATCAGACCATATCTCACCAAACAGGCTACACAGCTACTAGTCCAGGCTCTTGTTATCTCAAAACTGGACTACTGCAACGCACTACTCTCGGGCCTCCCAGCAAGCTCCAATAAACCCCTTCAGATGATTCAGAATGCAGCAGCACGCCTCGTCTTTAACCAGCCCAAGAGAACCCATGTCACACCCCTCTTCATCTTCCTCCGCTGGCTTCCTGTAGCCGCCCGCATCAAATTCAACGCCTTGACGCTCACATACAAGACCTTGTCTGGAGCAGCACCCTCATACCTCAACACTAACCTGAAGGCTCACGTTCCCTCACGCAATCTGTGATCAATCAATGACCGACGCTTACTAGTACCTACACAGCGTGACTCAAGGTCCCTTTCAAGAACCTTCACACTAACTGTTCCTCAGTGGTGGAATGAACTTCCAACCTCAGTCCGGACCACAGAATCTGTCACCATCTTCAAGAAACAGCTAAAGACCTCTTCCATGAACACCTAACCAACCCCTTAAAAAAAAAAAAAAAAAGTACTCTGCACACTTTGCTTCTTCTAGAACTCAATTAATGGATCTTGTATGGTAGCAATACTTGTATTGTTCTCTGCTTGATATATGGCTTTGCTTGTATATTCTCATTTGTAAATCGCTTTGGATAAAAGCGTCTGATAAATGAATAAATGTAAATGTAGTCATTCCACAGACCGTGGAAGATGTTGCTACCTGGTCCCAGCCACCTGTGGAGAAAAATTTTGTGGCATTTGTGGCATTTAGCAGACGCCCTTATCCAGAGCAACTTACATTTAGATATCTGAGCAGTTGAGGGTTAAGGGCCTTGCTCAAGGGTCCAACAGTGGCAGCATGGCAGTGCTGGGGTTTGAACTCACAACCTTCTGATCAGTAGCCCGACATCTTAACCACTGAGCTACCACTGCCCTAAAAATGCACACAAACCTTTCTACAGTCTCAGTAAGATTCAGCACAATTCTGAATTAACTTGGCAAAATGACCTGCTCTGCTTTTTCTTCTAGCAGAGTTAGTTAGATGGGGTTCACTGAGGTCCTTCATTAAATTTGAGGACTTTCAGTAACTTAACCACTACTGTCTTGTTTTGAGGATCAGTCTCAATGGACGCAAGCATTGATAAAGCTATTGAACGGCTAAATTCTAGTACCTCAACCCCCTTGTGTATTACCTAGTTACACTCTAGCACTATTTGGTGCTTAGAGGAGACAAATCACCTACCTGTACTGTGACCATGCACTATTCTTTCTAGCCATTGGGAATTTACCTTGAGAGCTCTGGCTGAGGCGGACAGAAGCTCTGGTTAACCGTGCGTTGCTACGTGGATTTGCATCACTGTGCGAGCTGTCTGTCTTCTCATGCTCTGTGGAGTCGTCTGAATCTGCAGTCCCGTCTGAACTGCTCCCGGCAGCTCTCTGTAAGCAAACAGAGAAGCAGAACTTTGCTTATTTGCAGTAATTCAAGATCTGACTCAAGACGTTACACCACTCATATTCTGAAAGATTCGTCATTCAACACCTGGAGGATTGAGGAGAGTGTGTGATGATTTAGGCATCAGTGTGCACAATGCCGAACTCGCCGCTATAAGCTTACCCTGCATGTTCGTTATATTAGCCACGTAGCTCAAGTACAGCTCTAAAGAAGCAAATATCAGATGTTAAAAATGTTTTGGATAACCGACCAAATTTGAGGAAATGAGACACACAATAACTGTGTAAAGTTACATTTACTTTCGATGACCTACACCTTTAAATCATTGAATATTTAGTTATAGTTTATTCACCATTGAAATAATACATATGTTGCTACCATGTGTTGTCAAGTCATTTTTGTTGTACAGTTTAATATTGAATCTAAAAAATATAAGTTTTAATCTAATTACAATCATTACTTTGGCCCGAAAGTAGCATTTGCATGTTAATCCTCAACCAAATGAAGCACATTCTACATACAATCATAGTTTCTGCTTTATTTATCGTTGACGATAATCGATGATGCATTTGGAAATGACATAAGTGTTATGTTCTATATGGCCAAAAGTATGTGGCCACTGGAGACTTGACCATACCATGCCAAAACCATGGCCAATATGGAGTTGTTCCCCCTTTTCTGTTATAATAGTCTCCACTCTCCTGGGAAGGCTTTTAACTAGGTTTTAAAGCATGGCTGTGGGGATGTGTCCATTCAGTCACAAGCAAAATAGTGAGCTCAAGCACTGATGTCGGGCGAGGATGCCAGGTGCACAGCAAGCATTCCAGTTCAGTGGGGTTAAAGTCAGGGTTCTGTGTAGTACACTTGAGTTCTTCCACTCCAACCGTGGCACATCATGTCTTCATGGAGCTCGCTTTGTGCACTGGGGCATTGTCATGCTGGAACAGGGTTGGGTCTCTTAGTTCCAATGAAGGAAAACTGTAATACTACAGCATACACAGCAGGGCTGGACGGGGACGAAAAATCAGCCCTGGCATTTCAGGTCTAGGCGGCCCCACCACTATGATCCAGAATCAATCCAAATACACATCGTTTAAAATACACACACAGTGTGCATACCTACTGTATATACCAGTTTAAGTGGACCAGTGTACTCACTGGTGCTCGACCTACTCTCTGGTGATCTGAGGTGGCCAATCTCCATGCTCAAGTAAAATTGTCAAAGAAAAGAAACTTAAGGTCAAAGTAGTGATCAGCTATTCAACATTTAACGCATGGAGCTGATATAATTTATTTCATTTGATAGCCTATTAAATATTTAGTTCATACAGGTTTCAAATATCCAAATATTGATGATGAATATATCTTAACGTTTACAGTACACAGTTAAGATCATCCTTTGTTTAATATTAATGATAAGAAAGGAGGAATTAGATATTTCTTTGTATGTGACATACGGCAATTAGGTCAATTCCGTACATGTTTTGGGGATTTGACCTGCAGTCTGCATTCATGAGCAATGGATAGTGGGTTCTGGCTGCAGAAGTGACTCCAGAGAGGAGGTCTGCAGCCAGAGCATCTTGAACAATTTGAACAAATAGACCCCACAGGTCTATTATACAGCCACACGTCTTTATCAAATGATGATCACCAAAGTCACTCACGGCAATGTGAGGTGGAGCTTTTCAGCACCCCCTTTGCACTTTGGTCTGTCCATTTTAAGAAATGGAGAAGAAGGGAAGAGAGGTGAAGCGATATTTAGATATAGGCAGAGCAAGACACTTCATCACTCCATCTATGGTGCCTTGTGATTGGGTTTACGCTGTTAATACAGAAGAAAAACCAACGGGCCGCTGTCCCTGCATGGTGGGCCAGTCTTTGGCAAACACAAAAAACACACTGTATAGGCCCAAAGGTGTGGCAGCCCGCCGGGAAAATGCCCGGTATGCCAGATTACCAATCCAGTCCTGATACACAGAGATTCTATACAATCGTGTGCTTCAAACTTTGTGGCAACATATGGGTGTGATGGTCAGGTGTCCAGACATGTTTATCCATATGGTGCTTGAGCAAACCCAAATATTATGGGGTTAATGCCATCACACTTTTCTATCCGGTGTGTACCAGATAAGGATGGGTTTCCTTGAGTCTGGTTCCTCTCCAGTGTTCTTCATCGTGTTATCTCTTGGAGTTCTTCCTCGTCGCTGTCACCTATAGCTTGCTCATTACTGATCTAAATCTACATCCGTATGTCTGTAAAGCTGCTTCGTGACAATGTCTATTGATAAATGCTCTATATTAATAAAACTGAACCGAACTAATGATGCTTCATTTTAAGACAAATTCTCAGCAGCAGTTGCTAAATGACATGAAGACACAGGTCATGCTCATTATATTGCTATTCTTGCATAAACTATGACACGTCTAACATTCTAACATATGGAAAAGAGTGAAAATATCAGCAATGTCCAAGAGTAAACTGTAATATAGTACAGTTCACACGCGCAGCCATTTACCTCATATTTAATATACCGCTAGTTTGTGTAAACCGGGTCACGTGAGCAAGCCGGGATTCGAAACGTCGACTCGGTTCAGAGGAGTAGATTCATTTTGCTCAAATGGTTCGGAGTCGACTCGCCATCACTAGCCCATAACACACTCAGCGTCTAGCTATCTAACCGACCTTAACATTACACTGACTTCCAAACAGACAAACACTCTGCAAAAACACGAACAGGGTAGTTATTGCCGTTGGCCTCTCGCTTTTTCATTAGGAAGAAAGAAAAAAAAAGTATCCGCCATAATAGCTAGCCCAACAGTGCTCGTTTTTTCAGTGATAGTGAACAGCCAGTGGACTTTTCACACTTTTATGTTAAACGCCGTCCGTTTATATCGGTCTACCGATGTGTGTTCATGGTTAAGTATTACTTAAACTATTTAAATAAATAACTTCACAATATCAGCGTCAAAACACAGAGCTGAGTGTGAAAAAGGCTAACAGGCGTCTAGCTAATACAAAAGAGGAGTCCTGCTGTAAATTTAGCCGTGGCTCAATCCGAAATGGAGTCGTACAGGATACATAGGGCACTAGATAGGCATACGAGGGACTTACTTAATACACTAAGAAGTGCGCCTATGTAGTGCACACGGACCTTTTTGAGAGAACACCCGTCGCTTCGCTAGTAAAACATTGACCCTTTCGTAACATCTCCCTTCTTACCTTTCTTCGAGGCATTATGACTGTAAAGTAATTCCCGTTTCTTCTCAGTGACAAATAACTAAGTATATGTTCTTAATTTTTCCTTTTTTATTTTAAGATGGGTTGCCTTTATCATTTGGAGCACGGACTTTAAAATTCACTAACTGTGTAGTTTAAGCAACAACAGCCTTTATCGCGCGCCACATTCTCTTTTCCGGTTGGAACCGACCAAGACCGGAAATGGTGATGTAAACTGTTGTAAAAAAATTACACCAGAAGATGGCGACATCTACACACGCTATGTTTATGTGCCGTCCTAATGATCGTTAACACAATTTTAAAGTCGTAGACACATACACTCGATTCAATTCGTACTTACAAGAGAAAGGTTTTGTTTTTGGTTTGTTTTTGCGTGTTACTAATCATAACCCTTACATCATGGTGTAGGAGTCAGTGATAGTTAATCTTTTATTCTTATATATGCAAAGTACCTCATGAAATTCGGGGCCCTATGAAATGTTAATACTCTATTTAGGCTCTATTTATTTGACCCATATGTATTTTTAACATTAGATTTTGTATTAGTGAATACAAATGTCATGTAGCCTATGATATGGACTGAAAATAGCACCATCACAGCATGTTTATTGGTGTGCATCAACAGCTACTCACATATAGTAATAAAGTCAGTAGACAATAAAGTCTAAATTTTCCTTTAAGCTTTTGTGCATGCTCATTTTTACTAATTAAAAATGCAGCATGAATGCATATTGTTAATGCACTATTAATGTAATGTTGGGAGAAAGTGTTTGAAAGTGAAATGAAAATACACCTATGCTATTATGTGCATTTACTGAAATCATTTATACAGTGACTTGCATAAGTTTTCAATCCCTTGAACTTTACCACATTTTGTGATTATTGAAGTGGGGAGAAAATCAACATAGTTTCCAAATTATTTACAAATAAAAACATGGAAAAGATCTGATTGCATAAATTACACAGGTAGATCTTGACCTGCATTACTGCCTGTCGCACCTCCGCTGGTGCCCATAGGATTACCCCGCTCATCCTTCAGCCTTGCCAACATGCTTAATGCAACCAAAACTATACAGGCCTCCCCAGTGGCTGTTGTGAGCACCACTGGCACTGTTAATGCATGCTCAGTGCCATTGGTTCTGTATGGTTTCCTCCTGTTACACCTAACACCACTCAGGCATGTTTGCCTAAAGCAACCAAAGCCATACAGACTTTCCCAGTAACTAAGGCTGTGGCAAGCTGGACTGGCACTGTTGCTCTGTACGGCTGGCTCCATATGGCATAGGTCAGCTACAGGGTCATCAGCCAGGTACCACCGCTCAACAATGTTTCGCTTCTTAAGTATTCACCCCCTGTTGCTACAAAACCCTTAAATTGCAAGCAAACGTTTATTTATAATAGATATCCCAAACTTTGAACATCCTGCACCAGTAACTCCATTACTTAAAGAAAATGGAATGATTTTGCCTAGGAGAGGCCATCCATTAAAAGTCAGTGACCAGGTAAAGATGGAATTAGTCAGAGAATCAACCAAGAACAAAAGGGTTGAATGCTTATGCAATCAGAACTTTTGCCTATTTTATATATTTTTAAAAATGCAAACTATATTGTTTTCCCCACAGTATTCAATATTACAGGCTATTTTATATAGATTCATTACATGTAATATTTTTTTTAAAGATAAATAAAAGCTGAGATAAAAGCTCCCCCCCCCCCTCCCCCCCACAACACACACACATTAAAAAAAAAGTTATTGGTGGGTGCCTGGAAACATTGCTGGTGCTTGAGAAGCCTGATGTGAAAACATTTTCCCCCTAGAGTTTCTGGCAGATTCTCCATCCCCCCATTCACACAGACGCAGAAGGAAAACGCTGTGGTTTTCCCGACTGTTCCACTCAGGCCTTTAAATGGGAATGGGGTGGAGGGGCAAAGAAGGCACCTCTAGCAGCTGATACTGTCCATCCTAAAATAGCCCAGATCACTGAGCTACACTTCACACACACACACACACACACACACACACACACACACACTGCGCTCACTCTCAGAGTGGATACAGAATTTGCAAAAGCTCTGAGAATTATACTGGATTATACATTAAAGAATCCAAACATTTCTACTACACCGGTGAACTCTGAAGACTCAAGATGCCACCGATTGTCAGACCGGATGACTGGTGGGTGAAACTCTAGTGTGTTGTGTGAAAGGGGAGTACACCGCATGATTATGAATGCCCATGTGCGTTCACTGAATAACTGTGCAGATAGTGGTGTAGTTACTGAATCTGAAATGATGATACAGACATGAGGTATTAAGTATTTTATAGTGTTTAAAGTATTTGTGTAAATTATATTTTATGTTTTTTCTTTCCTTCTTGCCTAAAGTCAACCAGCAAAAACACTGTGGTTTGACCGCAAAAAATACATTACAATAAACTTCCTGGTTCAGAAAGCAACAAATGTTCAGGTCGACATCCAGGACACCAAAATGATCCTAAGGTGAGAACCTATTGCTATGCAGTGCCTTGCATAACACCCCCCCCCCCCCCTTTAAAACATCTACCTTTTGTAACGTTACAAGCTGGACTTGAAATGGACTTAATATGGTTTTTATATTTCTCAGATTTTCTTGTAGCCAGGTACCCCTTTAGTTCAGATTTCTTTCCTGAACATTATTTAAATGTGCACAATACTATTTTGTTAAGTAGAGCTATATAGCTTTTTATTCCTGAACTTTCCACCAACAGAGCACATTACATCCAAGTTGAAATTAGTTATATGACAACTTGGTTTGGAGTTATTGAATTTCAATTCAAGTGACCAGTGAAACAGTCTATAACAACAAAAAGAACCCAATAATAAATATAATAACTTTGTTAATGGTGGGTTGTGATTTCCACCATTGTAATTAATTAAAAACTCTTGGTTATTCCCCAGTTTCAGAACATTGATTTGTTCAAGATGCAATATATATATATATATATAATCACCCCTCTGGGTAAATACTTGGTAGAACCACTACTGGCTACAATTATAGCTGCAAATCTTCTGGGATATACTATATATGCTTTACACATCTGGATCCTGATATGCTCTTTTGGATTGGATGGAGACTGTTTATAAAAAGCAAATTTCAAGTCTTGCCACAGATTGTCAATCCTGGGCTTTGACTGAGACATATACTACACATTCAGGATCTTAGTTTTCAGTTTTTGAACAACTTCAGTCTTGCTGGAAGGTGAACGTCTGCTCCAGTCTCAAGCCTTTATGACAGTAAGTCCCAATTAAGTCCATTTCAGTTCCAGGTTGTAATATTTATGCAAGGCACCATATAGCAACTTCTGACTTTACATAGAAGCTTAAATATTCATGCAAATAGTTAATGACAGTTCATCTAATAATTCATTCATTTACGTCTTTGTTTTACAGCTGCAAAGACGACGACGACAACAACATTTATAATGAAATCGAATTTTATGATCGAGTGCACAAAAACGTAAGCTCACAAACCTGTGCTTCAGCAGTTTTGTTATGTAAAGTCATGTAAATAATTAATTCATTGTGCACAAATGCTCCTTGACAGCATTCAGTTAGGTCAACCCAAATGAACAGTGGTAGCTCAGGGGTAGTTAACACTACACTACTGATTGGAAGGTTATGAGTTGAAATCCCACCAGCCTGCCTCTGTTGGGCCCTTGATCAAGGCCCTTAACTGCTCAGTTGTATAAATAAAAGTAAGTTGCTCTGGATAAGGGTGTCTGCCAAATGTCTTAAATGCTATTTCATATTTATTTTTGCAGCATGGCTTCAACTGCTTGTCCTGAGCAATGGAATTTATCTACATTCAAAATTCAGATGTTTTTATTTACTAACTTATTTAAATTTATTTTAAAAAATAATATTTTTTGATTTTCTTAATATTTATTACTCAAGAACACATGAAAGTGCATGAAATTTAGCATTTTTCATTTAACAATGAGTAAATACAGTACATAGTTAAGTTAACTAGTAGATAAAGAAGATAGAAAAATATGCAGCCAAGTACAAAATAGCTTTTTATTTCAGATTTCTGGGGGTAAACATGCAGACAGTCTTTTACACACAGCATGTAAATTTTATTCCAGTTTTACTTGCTCTCAGTGGTGATAGACAGGATGTCAGGAAGCAGTATTAGGTGTATTAACATGAAGGAAGTCTTAACTTCAAATGTTCCGCAAGACTTTTGTGACAAAAATAGCGTACATAAATGTGTCCCAGAGTGTATATAAATATCTTATCCCAAAAACATTATCATTTTATAATTTTTATTTATTTTTTAACTATTGTTAGTAATGACACAGTCTTTGGCTCCTTGGTGGTGCAGTTGGACTTTTCGACCCTGCAGGATCATACAAGACTGGCTGTTTCATTGCTATGTGTTGACAAGCAGTTGACTTCTGAAGCCAGTGCAGAATAAAACAGCATAGGGCATGTGGCTGTAGGTGGTGTGATGCAGCCTGACACAAAGCATATTTACTGTTATCACCCCAAAGTTTATAATTTTCTTATACCATCACATACTGAAGTGTTTTATTCCTACGGCAATTTGACAACAATTGCAATATTATAGTTAGGCATCCATCCTAAATGCTCATCACAGTAGTCCCTGTTATAACTTACGTTATAACAGCTATAAACAGTTGTTTCCTCATCAGCCCTCTGTCCTCAAATTAGACAAATATGCAGCTTGTCATATTACGGAAAAATGAGAAAGTGCAAAATGCTCCATCCTGAAGACTTTCCCATGCCAGATAACTGAAAGTTACTTATTTACCTCTGACCGTTACGAAGCACTGACTTTGAAGACTCCTAAAGCCAAAAATGTTAAATGTCTCTTCACAGAAAATTCCACCATACCCACAATGAGACACATTTTTAATCTGTTTATGTAGAGCATCCACCATACAAATACTATAATGTAAAACAACCCCAATTCCGAAAAAAGTTGGGACAGTATGGAAAATGCTAATAAAAACAAAGAGGAGTGATTTGAAAATGTACTGCATAGTTTTTTGAAGATAAACATTTATTTTGAAATTGATGCATGCAACATGTTCCAAACAAGTTGGGACGGGGCAATTTAAGACTAATAGCAATGTGACAAGTTGAAATAAGAAGGTGATGTGAAACAGGTGAGGCAATCGTCTAATCATAGTAGATGAGGTACCTCCAAAAAAGGCCTAGTCCTTCAAGAGCAAGGATGGGTCGAGGCTCACCAATCTGCCAACAGATGCATCATCAGAAAATCCAACACTTTAAGAACAACATTCACAAGATAAATCGGTAGGATTTTGGGCATTTCACCTTCTACAGTGCACAATATAATTAAAAGATTCAAGGAATCCTGTCAAATCTCGGTGCGTAAAGGGCAAGGCCGAAAACCACTTCTGAATGCACGTCATCGGGGATCTCGCAGACATCACTGTTTTAAAAACCGTCATGAGTCTGTAATGGATATCCTGGCATGGGCTCGGAAACACTTTGGTAAACCTTTTGTCAGTCAACACAATTCACCGCTGCATCCACAAATGCAAAGCAGAAGCCATACATCAACACTGTCCAGAAGACTTCTCTGGGCTCAGTCTCATCTGAAATGGACAGTAGTAGAACAGTGAACAGCAAAAACATATGCTGCCATCCAGTGCAGGACAACGCCAAACCACATTCTACCCAGATTACAAGCGCATGGTTGCGTAAGCAGAGAGTGCAGCTGCTAGCATGGTCTGCCTGCAGTCCTGACCTGTCTCTGATTGAGAATGTGTGGTGCATTATGAAGTTCAAAATAAGGCAATGAAGGCCCCATACAGTTCAGCTGAAGAGATGCATAATGGATGAATGGGGGACAATTCCATTTGCTAAACTTAACCAACTGCTTTTTCAAATTACTCTTTATTTATTTATTTTTAAATTATTATTATTATTTTTTTTCAGTTTCCATACTCTCCCAACTTGTTTTGTAATTGGGATTGTATAACAGTATATATATATATATATATATATATATATATATATATATATATATATATATATATATATATATATATATACATATATATATATATATATATATATATATATATATATATATATATATCATAATGTATTAGAACAAGTGTGTTAATATGAACCCATGATTTGTTTTGCATCTGGAACTGTTGTCTGAACTGTGCTGTTATGGAAAACTAATCAACACATTCTGACCAATCAGAATTGAGAATTCAACAGTGCTGTAGTATAAAATGAATAAGAACTACCATTTGAGACAACATTTTACTGCCATGAAAAAAGCATAATTTGCTTTATAATGATGTATCATGTAAAATTTCTGTTTGTTTTTGTCTTTTAGGATTCCAGGGAAAAGGTATATGACCGGACCATTAATGTTCTGATAAGAAAAATGAAGGACAATGTAGCCTGGCCTCGTCTGACGAAAGACACAGCCAAGGTAACACTAATGAAAAGTTTATGAATTTCTGAATTTTTGCTACAATGCTTTGTGAAGAATCATCCAGAGTCCCTGGTTCAATCGTGACCTTGGGTTATTGTCTGTGTAGTGTTTCACACTACAGTGTTCTCTATGTGCCTGTGTGGGTTTCCTCTGGGTTCTCTGGTTTCCTCCCACCTCCAAAAAACATGCATGTAGGTGGATTGGCTATGCTAGATTGCCCGTAAATATGAATGTTTGTCCAGGGTCTATTCCCGCCTCACATCCAACAATTCCTGGGATAGCCTCCATATCCACTGCAATCCTGATCAGGATAAGGTGTATGCTGGAAATAAATGAATGTTTGGTGAAGACATACAGTACCAGCGTGAATGTAGTGAGTGTTGGGTGGAAGTGATTTTCTGGAGGGCAAAAAAAACAAACAAATAAAATGGATTATATGGATTTACACTGGGGTGTATGTCAACAATAATAATAATTAAAAAAACTAATGTGAACATTCATCCTTCACAAAAAACAACTAATAACTATACATATTAGCATTAAAGAATATCCATCACTAAGTGTTTAGAAATGAAGCTAAGCACTGTGTTGCTGTCCTGATCGTCACAGCCAGCCTGGCTATCAGTAGACTTCGATAACTGGAGAGACTGGGAACACGAGGAGGAAGATGGCCAGGCAGAGTTTGAACAGTACATGGATGTGAGTACACTTCCTCATCACTGCTTGCACTTCAGCTTGCTTTTTACAAACTTAAATTTATTAGCTTTAGACATTTTATCTAAAACTGTTTACAAGGACACAGAATATAATCTGAACCACACACTTTGCACAAAACAGCACACATGATTTATGTCTTGAATCTCAGGACATAGTGAGATAAATAGTGTATTGAATATGCGTTAATTATACACAATTTGGTTTATTGCTGTTTTTAAACATAGATGCTGTCTGATATGAAACAGAAAGGAGAGCCACCCAGCATGGATGACCTTGACCTTGATGTAAGTACATTCAAAGCACTGGTTTTAACATTTGATATATTTCTGGAGGTTAATATTGAAACAAAATAATAATAAAAAAACACATGATTAACTTCACAGAGTGACTGAGTGACTCCTTCTTCCTAAGGTAAGTCTTTACTCTGAAAAAAATCTCATCTTCTTAATGTCTAAAGCACTTTTTAAATTACATATTCTTTTTCAGATTGTTTTTCATTCTCCACAAGGCTCTGGAAACCAGCTCACTGAAAGAACATGTATTATTTAAAGATTAACACTTATGAGATGTGCTGTTATAGAAAAATAATCAACAATGTGTAATGTTACCACCCCAAAGTTATTTTTTGATAATAGCATGTCACAAAGTGTTTTATTTCTCTTATACCGCAGCAATTCACAACATTTTCCTAATTTATTAAAGAACGTGACATTCTTCGTTTTTATCCATTTATAGTTACTTTGCATGTTATTGAACATTGAAATAAGTAAACAATAAACAGTCATTTCCTCTTTTTTTTACTTGCATCTCATTATTTTGTCTCTTGAAGTTAATAAGACAAAAAGCTGCTTGTCATGTTACCGCTAAATCGCGATGCATAAAGCTTTCTGTCCAGCTTCAGTTTATAATTTTACTGTTACATAGCCCTGACATTTGAGACTGCTTCCAAAAATGTGAAATAAAACTTTCAACCATTACACACATTTTTAATCAGGAAAGTCCACCATACAACTCCTGGTGTACGTTGTTACTATAGAAACCATAGTATGTTAGAACAACTGCATTAATATAAACCTGTACACTGTATATAAACCAATCACATTTGAGAATTCAACAGTGCTGTGGTATAATTGTTATTAAATTCTTTGGTTGTTCATATCTGGCCACATTGTTATTTATATGTTTTTTTCTACAAAAATGTTTTGTAAAGACATTCAACACTAATCTGTGTAATAAATTTCTATAAACAATGTTGTTCATAAACATTCTACACTTTGTATAAATGTCATTTTGTAGCATACTGTTAGTGTTACTATCAAGGATCAGAAATTATAAAATTTTTGTTTTTGGTTTGTTCTGGACAGAAATTATATTTTTTAAAATTTCTGTTCCAGCAGTCCATGCCCCTTTTTAGTTGGAAACTGTTATAATTAAACAAAAGAACGATTAATAATGTTCTTTATGTATGATAGCCTATTCTGCTTATAGGAAGCCTGGGTATAAATGAATTTATTTTTTACATTATCAGAACATCCTTCTACTTTGCAGCATGATTTGTTGCTTGCGATTTTGTTAATGGTTATATATATATATATATATATATATATATATATATATATATATATATATATATACATATATATATATATATATACACACATATATATATATATATATATATATATATATATATATATATATATATATATATATATTGTGTGTGTGTTTGTTTGTTTGTTTGTTTTTGTTCCCTGTAATGTTTCATATCCCTGGTCACTATGAAAGAAAATTAATGGCGAAAGAGAAAACATACCCTTACTGTGAATAAAGAAGCGTCCTAACATCCATTAATGTGCTCAGCATCCAGTGGTTGCTGACCGCTGTTGCTCAACTGACCTTTCACAGCTTTTATAGGGACATGACATCGCACTTCCAACTACGTCAGCTCTTGCAAATGACAGTTAATGTGTGCCCACTCTAATAGCATTAATGCAGTCGAGTCTAGCAGTTATTAAATAAACTCCGCTAGCCCATTGACAGACTTCCAGTACCACAGCACAGAGGAGCCAGAGGAGTGCACAAAGGAAGGTCAGCAGTGATAACAAAATAATAAGGATACAATATGCAAAAGAGAGAAATAGCAATACATGGCTAGGGGACAGACTGACCTATTTGAAAAGTCGCTAGACCTTTACCTTTTGCAATGGGGGAATTTCTCTAGTAGTATAATTAGCACATTTAATTAGATTCTGCTTTTCCTGTCTCTATTCCTGTCTTGCAATATCTTATTGGGCCTGAGCCAATAATTATTTTAGTATTTATTATAATATTATATATAAAAAACACTGTTTGGTTCGCATTGTGCATGTAGCCTTCATGCAGGAATGCAAAACATTGATAAGCCTGTTTGCACAGTCTGTGATGTAACACAGTGCTGATCCTTAGGTCTTCCAGTGGCACAAACAAAATGTTCTGCTCAAGAGCTGCAGTGGAGGGAAAGGGCTAAAAGAGAACAACAAGGCAGTTAATGTTTAATTGTGGTTCTCATTATGAAAATGTACTTAGAGAGGGATTTGCAATGTGCAAAACAAGTGAAAATATTTGGATTTTTTTGAGACTGAGTTAATGATAGTAATTACCGCGATGTCCGTTAATATCAATTATAGAGAAGTGTAATGTGGTTCTGGTTTTTTTTCTTCATTACACTCAATTTAGTCATCTGCTCTATTACTTCAATACCACTGCTATGGTATGCTATAATAATACACCATTCCTACCCGCCTCAACATGCTTGCAGGAGTGCATTAATTATTTTACTTATAATGGAACTTGATGTCTTTCTGAATCGTTAAATAAGCAAGAGCAGTCAGTTTTGCAAACCCCATGATCCATTTAAAAATGCTGAATGGCACATGATCTCTTTTTTATACCTAGTGTGGCTTACCATTAGATAGTACATTATTCTTTCATATTATATGTAGAAAGTTTTACTTTACTAATTTTCAGTCAATAAAACCCTGCAATTTCTACCAAAAATTTGGACACATATGTACTATTAAATATTAACACATTGAAATAACACATGAATAAATAAATAAATAAATAAATAAATAAATAAAAAAGAAATAATAATAATAATAATAATAATAATAATAATAATAATAATAATAATAATTATAATAATGAACACACTATTGCAGGCATAGATGACATGGATGCTTTTTATCAGTTAAGCAAAGAGTTTGGTTTAATATACAACAACATAGCAATACATAATTAGTCGAAAGGAAAAAAGTTTCATCCAAGCATAAAGGACCGCTTATGTTAGGGATCCAAAACAGATTGGTCATTTTAATGCTCAAAGCTGATTTAAGTCTTTAGCTATTGATTGCCGGATTTATTAGGTGTGTGAGAGCAGGGAAATCACCAAACTGTGCTATGCCTTTTCCCCAAGTAACAATAGAATAACACATTTTTTAAAATGTACATTTCTCTTCAGGATGACACCTTATTTATTTCTACACATAAATGCACAGATCATTTAAGCTTTATGCGTTACACCGAACAGTTCCATAATCTCTAAAATCTACATCTACAAGATATGCAGTTGTAACTGTTGGACTTGCATGGCTCAGATGGCAATTAGTAACTCAGCATTGTACAATCCCACACGTATAGAACACTATCTTCATTGAGTAGTACAGAGTGCAAGAGCTGACAGAATGACCTTTGAACATGTTTTCTGAAAAATAGTCAATTTGTAATGAATGGGCCAGACTCATTCAGAAGATATGGAATGAGATATCATTCCAACTGAAGTTAACCAAAACAAACCACTCTTACACAACAACTGGTCATTAATTGGTTCTTAAAAATCTAGTAAGGTGACCTTGGAGTAGATACAGAAGACCTTCAGTCCGGTCTTTTTCACATACAAAGCTTAAGTCCTTCACAGAAAATAAATGGAACATTGCTTGAGATGTTAGAAGGTCTCAGAATGGGCTTGGCTGAAAAGTTCTTAGGCACCAGTAGTGTAAACCTTTAAATACTATACAATACATGTTCATTACTTGGCCTCTGAAGTATTTTCAACAAACATGGAAGTTTGAAGCCTGATGCTGGAGAAGTACCTGAGCTGAATCACTGTTGAACATATATACATATATATAGCAATATACTGACCTTCAGACTGAGCATTTATCATTCACCACTGTCAACCCCTGAAATATTTATCTATGAGAACTTTTCAACTTTACTTTCCTGTAAAAACAAGGACAAACCTCTAGGAACAAGTATGGTGGGAACTAAAAGGGCAACAGTACTCTTTGTGAATGACAGAATGTAAAATATTATATGGTTATCCGAAGGGAAGGTCAAAAAGTCCAGGAGCTGCAGAAGAATTAATGATATTACAATAGAGCCTATTCTGAATGGTGTGCTGGTGTTCTTCTTGCTTTTGTTATAGAGTGGTGAGTGGAGGCCCAAGCCCAGACCAAAGAAGGTGCCCATGTTGCGCATCAGGCTGGCGAATGGTGTCGTGTCCATGAGGACCCAGGCTGGATTCACGCACCATTTCTGAGCTTTTTCCAGAGTCCACAACAGATCCACACCTACAGCCTTCAAGAGAACATAAAAGCCCACGGTAAAAACGAGCAGGAACAGAGTGATGCTGAAGTACCTCTTCAGGCTGGTGTTGTAAATCCACTGCTGTCTTGAGAATATCTCAGCTACAATGATACCTGGCATCAGAAGACAAGAGTTTGTTTGATGATATATCAAAGCCACATGGCTTAGATGATGTAAAGAATAACAATGTCAAGCAGTGGAGAACTGTCCACCCACCTAAGATAACTCCACATATAACCTGGTGGGGGAAGTGGGCAGCAACATAAACACGAGACATGCAGACAAACAGCTCCACCAGGCCCAACAGCACCCATAGCACCATCTGTAAAAGCCTGGTGGTAGATAATGTGTCAAATTTGTGCTATATATCATCAAAAACTTAACAGCGTAAGGCCTCAGAATACTGAACTTTATGCAGAGATGATGTTTGGCTGACTTCTACAAACAATATGATAATTATTGCACAATAACATCATGCACATGCAGCTTTAAAAATTGGCAAAGCCAATTCATTACAAGTTGGATGATTTGGATTGATTTGGATGATGGAGCAGGGATCTTCTTCATGGAAATTGTCATGATTATTTTATAGTGCCACCAGCAATACTGGAGCACTTGTATGCAATGGCCAGTACAAAAAAAGTCAGAGAATATGGAAGCTTATAAGCACGCATAAGTGGTTTCTTCTTCATGCAGCCCTTGCAGACGTCATCTCTGCATTATGCTGAAGCCTTTAGTCTGACAGGAATAAAAAAAAGTATATATAGGCAATAATAGAAAAAATCTCAAGTGAAGTTTTTAGATATTTACACTTGCCTGCCTTGTCTAAAAACTCACCAGTAAAGCAAAGCAGGAGGTTTTCTCTGAGCAGCAATGGATAGCAATGATGTGATCATTGCATACCCTACTGCAGCAGAGCCCATTGCATGACCAGAAGGACTTCCTTAAAGGAAAAAAATCAAGCAGAGTCTTTTAGACATGAGTACTGTCTACAGTTTGATTTTTAAACTTGTAAAGAAATGTTTCTTTTCTTTGGATTCTTTTTAGTCAGATGATGGATAGACATAGGACATGCAAATGCAAAAAATAAGTTGTGAAATGAGTTCCATGTGTCATACATGCAAATAGGGATGCAAAATTTGTGAATGAATTTAAGCAGTTGTCTCCTAGCAAAGAATCAGGGAATGCATAGTAAACAATATGACCACAACTGCCTTACACTGTTTGTCAAGATAAGATCAGTGCTATACAAAGGGCCAAAGGAGGAGAAGGAGGGAGTGTTAAACCATACCAGTTTAATTCAGGTCAATGATTTATTCCTATCAACGAATTATCAATGGACTGATTTCAAATGTAGTCCATAGGGTATAGCATTAAGATAACCCAATACAAGACATCATCTAGTCAGATTAGTATATTAATTGCTATCTGAGTTGCACAACCATTTACAACAAGAAAATCGACAGACCATGCAATATGAATCAATATTATTATGAAGATATATTAAGATATATGAAGATATAGTAATCAGGAGTATTGAAGAGCATGTCATGCATTAAACCTGGTCCAGTCTCGCATGTGATGGAAAGCTGCCTGAGAGCAGGCGCTGACTCAGTGCCATAAAACCTGGTCTCATGAACCCACCAGTAAGGCCTTTCTCCAAAAAGAACCCTGTAAAACAAATGCTTACTGAGATGCAGAACAGTTTGAACAATAGTCTAAACATGTATCCTAATTTCAGAAGCTCTTACCATTTTAGCACCAGGTTAAGCCAGTCCCCAACCACACCCACCCAGATGAGCTTGATGCCAACGTCCCTTTTCAGGTGGAACCAGATGGGGAAGAAGACATAGAAGGTGGTGTGGAGGTCTGCCCCATAGGAAATCAGCTGAAACCAACTGTCATAGGCAATGTACTCTTTTTGCAAATAGACCGCCAGGCTCACCCCCCAACTATGGAGCAGATCCATGACTCAGTGACAGCAAAGGCTGGGTGCTTATCCCAGCACAATCACTGAAGCACAGATGATGGTGAATGAAGCGTGCAGACTTGGTGGTTTTACCTCTTTTTCACATTTCTCTTGCCCCTTCTAGCTGGACTTTATTCAAGGCTGGATCATCATGTTTACATGGCTCCTGCTGTATCCAGGAGTCTTCAGGGTCCATGACCTTTCCACCCGCTGTGATGGTGAAGGGGGCCAGGACTGATAGCAAAAACATGGGGTAAGATGATTGGTTGTGACACACAGAGTATGACGTCATATGATGTCATTAAACCAAACAAAAGAGGTTTCTGTTGGATAGATTTTTTCAGCATTAAATATAAGAGGTTGGCTTTCATATATTCATTATATTTTATATAACTTTACATAATCATAAAATAAGTTCACAACAAAATATACACATTCATTTAAATAAAAAAATGCAATAATTAAATAACATTTATTTGCTTAGATTGTTTCAGTGCTATTTGCAAACTGTGCTGCCTTTCTCTCAGTTACTGTTACTCTCAGTAACAATGCTGATATATGCTACAAAATGACTGAAAAGTGCCACCTCTGTTTTCTCAAACAGTTGAATGCAAATCAATACTAACTGATTGCCAAAGACTGAAAGCTTTGTTGCTAATATACATGATAATTATTTTCAAGTCTCAATAAAAATGACTGAACACTGAAACCTCAGGTTGTAGTTTGTTATATACACAAGGTTTGACATATTCCAGAAGCATCTAGGGCAACTAAAAGAATATGGCTATAACAAGCTTTTAGTGTTCCAGGTCATTTTAGAAGTGTGTCACTCCATCACTTTTACTGACTGAGTGGAAAAACTTCTTCAAGATTATATAAATCCAATCACCTTTGCTTAGTACAACATAAAAAGAGAATATGTTATAGCGCTGCTGTTCAGAGTGCAGAACATATTTTGAATGAATCCCCAAGACTTGAGGAATGAATACAAAACTGCTGTGAAAAGAACCCAGACTTTTGGAGGACTTTTGCTCTGCACTTCCTAGTTAGTACATCTGAAGATCCAACAGAGATTGCAGGAGTGATACAAAACTAGGACAAAATGGAGATAAAGGACTTTCAGGCATGGCCTTTAACTCAAAGAGTTATATAGTAAAATCAGTTGGTTAAAGATGTAGATGCCACTCCATACTGCACATAGTAATGCATAGTGAGCAACTAAATATACATGAGAAATATATAAAATAATAAAAGTTAATTTGAAACATTTGAAAAGGTTCATTTGAGGGTCTGCAGGACACAATAACTGTAATCAGAAAACTTTATGTAAATAATATTACAACCTTCGTAATTAGAAATCTTTTCAACTAATTTAAAATGTCACTGAAAATGCATGATAACTAATGGTGAGTGATAATGTGTCCTCATTTTCTGGGTTCAAACCAAGTTGGAGTCCTGTAATTTCTTTTCCTCCCCTTAACTTGTTTATGTCCTGTCAGCTTTCCAACAAACAAGGTGTTTGCTAACTGTATCTAACTTTTTTCTCTGTCCCCTCTGTTTTATTACACATGTGCAAGGTCCAAAGATCAGTGTTGTCCATGCGTTCAGCTGGTGGGCCTGCTGATATAAAGCCCAGAGCCAGCATGATCAAGGCTATCAGTATTCTCTCTCTCTCTCTCTCTCTCTCTCTCTCTCTCTCTCTCTCTCTGTAATCAACAGGCAGATTTGGTTGAAGAAGAACGTTGTCAGAATGAACACGCTGATGGATGCTATGCATGGCTATGGTGTGAGCTCCACACAGTATCTACAGACTCACTACAAAGACGCACAGGGCTGGTTCCTTTTCGTCTCCTTCGCTGCTGACCTGCGCAACACCTTCTTCATCTTCTTCCCCATTTGGTTCCACCTGAGGGCATCTGTGGGCATCAAGCTAATCTGGGTGGCCGTGATTGGGGATTGGCTCAACCTTGTCTTCAAATGGTATGGCATAATGAACTGATTATATACATTTTTTATATATATATATAAAATGATTTGTTATTTATGAAAATATTTCTGCTCTTATTTTTGTGAGTAATTGTTAGAAAAACATTTATTTTAGTAATATAAAATATATAATATTTATATCCATCCAACCATCTTCTATACCACTTATCCTTCCTTCAGGATCACGGGGAAACCTGGGGCCTATGCCAGGGAGCTATAATATTTATATAATTATTAATAATTGAAATTAATATTTTTAAACTTTTTAAACAAATAATGTGGCTGGCAATTGTCATATTACAAAAATGTATATAAAGTGTATATAAAGTATATGTATATAAAAATGTACATTAAGTGTTACTTTATATATTACAAAAAAAAATATTCTGAAATCACTGTGATGACATTTTTCCTGTATGATCTTCTTAAGCAAATAAAGCACTTTTTTCACATTTAGGAAAACATCTAGATTGCATGGCTTGCATACAGTACTGATTTGCTTTTGTTGGCCCTTTTCTATTTTGTGAACTGAAGGATACTATTTGGAGAGCGGCCCTACTGGTGGGTCCACGAGACACCTTACTACAGCAACATGTCTGTGCCGCACATCGAACAATTTCCCATGACCTGCGAGACAGGCCCAGGTGCGTCCACTCCACAAACCATTTTACTTTACTCTAAAGCATAAACGTCTAGTACACAATACACACTTCAGCTGGGGTCTCATGCCAAGTATAGCTTGCTACAATAGATAAACAGATTGAACCTGATGAGTGTGACATGGGTTTGATTTGATCCCAATCACAGTGTGTGTTTTACTCATTTGGCTGATGCAGGTAGTCCATCGGGTCATGCTATGGGTGCAGCTGGAGTTTACTATGCCATGGTCACCTCCATCCTCACCATCATGCTAAGCAAAAAGAAGACATGTTCCACTAAGGCACTGTAAGAATCTTTAATTAATATCAGATATCACTTTCTAATGGAATATTAATCTCACATTTGGTTTAAATTAAAATAGGAATGCACTTATATAATTATATTATAATAATATGTTTAATTTGTATAGAGCCTTTCCACAGATCAAGGACACTTTACAATAAAAGAAAATAACAATACAGTAAACAGTCAAACATATGGGTCATATGGACAGTGGATATTTGCCCAGTCCAGAACAAGAAGCAATGAAGTTGCATAGCTATAATAATTCTAACAACATTCAAAGCTATAACAATGGACAGACACTTAGCGTCATGTAGACAGCACAGAAAAACTTTACAGTCTGAGTAATGATACCAAACTTAGTATTAAGCAATCAGGGATATCAAGGAACATTTAATTTAGCTCTGCTTATGTGTCCCTGGTTTAAATAGTGGCCATGAAAAGTGCATGCACTAAGGTTACTAGGCTAGGTTCACTATAATGTTATCTTGTTTATTTAAAATAAAGTGAATTACTACATTAGTTATGGGTCACTTCTTTCCAGCTAAGTATAGTTTTATTGTCATCATTGTGTCAGAATCCCTCGTTCTGCCTGTCTTCCTCCCCAAGAATAGCATACTAGATAAGAGAGCCAGGTTGTTAGTGGTTGCCATGTGCAGCTAGCAAAGAACTCCTCAAGTGTTTTATGTTTAAGATGCTTTATCAGGTTGCTTGTACTGTAGTTACATGTACTGTAGTTTCTCTTCTTCATATTTTTTCAAATTACATAGCATAGCATGACACCGTATAAGAACATTTATGAGTTTGAGTAAATGAGCAGTGTATCAGACAGGTACTCAATACCAATAAGTATTGGTATCGATGCAGCTTTCATGTTATCATGTTTTCTCTTCAATGTTCCAGGTATTTGCGTGGCACCCTCTGGACTCTTTTTTGGACCATTCAGATCTGCGTTTGTCTCTCCAGGGTTTTCCTTGCTGCCCATTTCCCTCATCAGGTCATTGCTGGTGTAATTACAGGTCAGTTCTCAATAGAATCGGTACATGTCATGTGGAAAGTCTGAGCAAGACTATGCAGAACTTAAATGTCCTGTATTCTTCACAGGTATGATCGTGGCTGAAGTCTTCAACAGGCAAAGGTGGATCTACTACACCAGCCTTCAGAAGTACATCAAAATCACTATGTTCCTGCTCATTTTTGCTGTAGGCTTTTATGTTCTCTTGAAAGCTTTAGGTGTGGATCTGCTGTGGACTCTAGAAAAAGCTCAGAAATGGTGTGTGAACCCAGCCTGGGTCCACATGGACTCGACGCCATTCGCCAGCCTACTGCGTAACATGGGCACCTTGTTCGGTCTGGGTCTGGGCCTACATTCACCACTCTATACCGAAAGCAAGAAAAGCACCAGCACCTCCTTCAGGATTGGCTGCATGCTCAGCTCTCTCCTCCTGCTCCACCTTTTCGACTCCATCAAGCCACCGACACACACAGCTGCACTCTTCTATCTGCTCTCATTCTGTAAGAGTGCCACTGTTCCGCTGGTCACCGTCAGCATCATTCCATACTGTGTGTCCGGAGCCTTGAGTTTACCAAACAAGAAACACCTCTAAAAGAACTTCTGAAGGACAATTCTATTCAGAACACAAACCCTCAGCAGTATTTTCCAACTTTCATTCATCACAGCACATCTCTTCAGATATACTAACTCAACTTCAACACCAACTTGTACTTGGTATGCCCATACACCCCCCCCCCCAACCTGGGGAAAAAGACAGAAGACTTCCTTAAGCACTGTAAAAAGTTGTTTATTGCTAAGGATTATGGTGTTGTGTTTAGATTACAGTTTTATTTAATCTCATAACTCGTATCTTAGTACTCTTTAAGTGTACTGAGAATAGGCTTGGCGTCTAACCCAAGCACACAAATGCTTTTAGATGAGGTTCGTTTTTAAGAACTGAGATGTACTTTATGACAGGGATGAAAAACGGCATTTTTATTTCACACAATCAAACAGAAGTGCTGCCTGCCTGTATTGTGAAATTCCCCATTTTTGTCTGTGTGTGTGTGTGTGTGTGTGTGTGTATGGAATTGATAGTTGCTTGTGCTTTCTGTAAAATTCTATTTTTGAACACGTTTATTTTTAATAAAACATTCCAAATATATAAATATATATATAAAATTTTGTCATTTATCAGCATTTCCTATTCATAGGCTATTTCTAAGTGTTTCTTCTAGACGTATGCATGCAACATACATAAATAAAACAGATATTTGAGATCTCCAATAATTTGAATGAATTTTACCATTTTACTATGTGTATACAGTATTTTGTTTTTAACTGTCAGTAACTGAACAGCAATCACTGAACTTGAAAAAAAGACTCATCTGACAGAAAAAAGTTTGTCATAAAGTGTTTAAAACATGCTTCAAGTTACTGAAACAATTCCAATGATACTGACTGATTCTACTTTCTTTTTTTGTGTGTGCAAATATTCTATTCAGATTTTGATATCTTGTACGAAGATTTTAAAACTGCTTCTCAGCCATAAAGCCCAGCAAATAATTAAGTAATGAAACACAACAGGACATTTTGTAAATGGAAAATAATCAACAAAATGTTGGTAGGATGCATCCTGACACAAATTTGGAGTTATCATTTTAACCATTTATAATTACATTTATATATGCCAGTGTTGGGTAAATTACTCAAAAAAGGAGCCCACTACAGATTACTAATTACTACTTTAAAATTGTAATCTGATTACATTACTGATTATTGCATGTAAAATGATATCAGATTACTTACTATAGTTACTTTCAAAATCTATGAAACCTACAAAAATACACTACAAAGTGAAACTCATAGTTTATCAGAAAAACTCATTTTATCATTTATCATGACACTTGCCTCGGGTGTTGTTGTCACTGTTTGTAGGACTACCAGACCGATAAAATCTAAAACTTTTCTAACTAGGCTAGTTTGGTCTTGCTAGCCAAGGGGAGGCACGGTCATTGTATGAGTTTAGCTGCTACAGTGCCATGCGATGCACATTATCTTTCCTACGCCCTGCTCAGATCATGTTCATGTAAACTGGATCTAATATAGACATTTACGCACCTTGTTTTCCTGCTCAGCATCAGAAGATGTTACTGTTTCAATTTCAACTCCTTTACTGGTTTAAAAAAATGCAGCGTATATAAATGTTCCCTCACACTGACTGTGAGCTAGTGTTTGGCAGAATTGAGAGCTGTCAGCTAATAAGACACGAGTGTTTCCATGTATTTTCCTGTAAACCCTGTCTGCTTGGTCTCACCTCCATTCACTGAAGATATAAAATTACAGGTGGTTTTCTTTTACTGACGTCCAGTTACGTATTGACAAACCACTCCAAGTGGAGAATTATTCGTGGCTGAAGAAAAAAATCTTCGTGGCAAAACGTGTTTATTTTAAAAAAGCATTTTACTTAATATTGTTTTCTTAACAATAAATTTGTAATGCAAGTAATGTAATTTTATTGACATCAGTAACATGCGTTACATTACTGCGGTATCAAAAAACAATATTAGATTACAGTAACGTGTTACACCAAACACTGGTTATAGCAGCTGAAACAATCATTCTCTTTTGTTCTCCCTCCTGAAAGAAACCAGAAAGCACAAAGTCCTCTGTCCTGGAGACTTCTCCTGGCTGAGAACTTGCCGTGACACCCCAGATAGTAAACATCTCCTTACAGAAAGCTTCACCATATCAACAGCTACATGTTTTTCTTAAATAACATTTTTGATCCATTTATTATTAGCCTGTAGCTGGTCCATCATACAAGTCCCTGTGTATGAGCTGTTACTATAGACACAATAATGTACTACACCAAGTGCAATATTATAAACCTGTGATTTATTACAGTCAGCACTACTGTCCAAACTGCAGTTATTGAAAATTAATCAAGAGCTTTTGACCAATTTGAGAAATCAACAGAGCTGTGCTATAAATGCTTATAACATACACCAGGGGTTCCCAAACTCTTCCAGGGCAAGGCCCCCCAAATGGCATTAACATTTGACCAAGGCCCTCCTTTTGCAAGATGTCTTTAAAACATATTAAAAACACAGACTTCTGAATATATCCCCCCCCTTTTTTTTTTTTATTAATAATTACATCTTAACATAACATTAGGAATTGAGTGTGTGTGTGTGTGGTTGTCTGAGAGTGAGAAAGAAAAAACATACTAGTGGGAGGGATGGGCACACCAAATTGTTGAGGGCCCCCGGGCGCCCCCGGGCGCCCCCAAACTTTGAAAACCACTGACATACACAATTCAATCAAAATATTTCTCATCTATGGAAACGATCTGCCTCGGCTTCGTGTGTGCGTCTGTGTGTTTTGTCCTGTTGATTGAATAAACTTAACAGCGCATTCGACTTTCTTGCTTTAAATACAATTCATAAATAAACCTGATTTAACTTAGATTAACAAAGATTTACAAGATTAACAAATAACCGAAAATTTGTCAGCAAAATTGTTAGAATAATAAATTGTCATAATGGCGGTTTAAAGAGCTGGCTGTAGTCAGTCCAGCTGAAGCTTCATGTGCTCTTTAGGCAGCGAGGGCACCAGGATCCATCTGTTCATCTGTCACTCCTCTCCTGCAGTGCGCCGGCGGCTGTGCTCCTGCAGCAAAGCCTCCACCTCGGCTCTCTTCGCCAGGCTGTTGGCTTTGCCTTGGAAACGGCCGTTCTTTCCTGCACCTTTTCCCTGTAGCAGCTGCACTACTCTGTGTGGACACAGACACAACAGCTTTAGCACATCGGCTCAGAACTATTTCAAGTAGCAAGAGTCCATTAGCCTATTCATGTTTAAGACTATGCAACAAAGCTGGACTTTTTGACTTAATAACAGCATCCGTCATCTAGTTAATTCACTTAATTTGTGGAATAACTCTGACACTAGTACTGAATTGATGAGAACACTATCAACTCTATTTGAAGTGTGACATCCAATGAGAGAACCATATATTACATTTATTTCTGAAATACATCAACAAAACAATTTAAAAACTATACATTGAGTCACATCATAAAGCAAAAGGAGAAATCCATGTTATTGTCAGTTACTAGTAAAGTCACTCTACCTTTCCTTTTTTCATAAAGAAAACCTGGTGGTTATTTGCATTACCGTGGCCCAACTTCAGTTACGAGATTCTCAGGCCCTGCAAGGAGAAACAGTCCTGCTCCTTTCTCTTCCCCCACCGTCAGAAAAATTATTGTGTCCTGCACACAAAGACCAAATCATAACTGTTGGGAAATTAAACTCCAGAATTACTGGTGCACACAATGAATATAAGCAAACATTAATATGTATATTAAAATAGTTATCAATTTCAGTGGGTGATATTTTGAGCTTAAAACACCACTATTATGCTTTTTTAGATATTACCTTTCCTGTAGTGTGTTATATAGCAGTTTGCTATAAAGTCTGCAAAGTTTCAAAAATCAAAGTGCATGACAAATGGAGTTATTGAGTCCCAAAAGAAAGAACTGATTCTGAACAGCCTGAAATGAGTCATCGGTAATTCCAGACTTACTTCCTGCACAAACCTACTTCAAATGTAATACTTTTTAATAATATATTCAAGACATTTCCAAAAGATTTTAAGACCTGAACGTCACTTAAATCATACTACACGATACATAAGCTATAATGGATTATGTTGATGCATACACATCCATTTCTGGGTTTAAGTAAACTATAGCAGGGTAAACTTCTATAAAGGTATATGGGACACCATAGTAATTACCCTTTTTGTATTACCATTTGCTCCAACAGTAAAATAAAAATAAAAAAATCCAGTATTTCCTTCCCATGACTTTCCAAAAGAGGAAAAAATATACAGACAGTTAGAAGAGAAAAATATGTCAAATTTACCATCGCTCCCTCAGCAGCTGTATTAGAAACCCCCACACAAGAGTGTTTACGAGTTTTGTTGTAATTTAATGCCAGGGTAATGCTCTTTTATAATATTACTGCACTGAATAATAATAATACAAATTTTATTTGGAGATACAAATAGTAATATAACAATAGTAATATATTTTTAACTTTATTCACTTTTATGTGTTAGACCTTGTGGCTTTTACTTTGGTGGAAAACTGCAGGAAGACCTCCGTTTAGTTGGCAACAGTTTTCTAAATTCACTTCTCATTACCCGTCAGGTGAAATGCTGTAAACCTTTGCCCACAAAATTGTTAGAGATTACACTAACGTAAAACCAAAGTGAATCTGGTGCGTGTCGTGTCTAAATGCACGTTAAAAGCGACTCAAACTCACAGCACAGACAGAGATGATGTTGGTGAGGAGCGGCATTTACTGTGAACTGAGCCGCTCTAAAACACTGATGAGCAACACACACACTGAGTGCGACACAGTCACATGGCTTTACCATTTCAAACAGCAACGAACGAAAATATAATTTAAATTTTTTTTATGGTGTCAGCTCGGTTGCATTTTTAAGACCTTTCAAATGTGAATTTAAGACATGTTAATGCTAATGAAGGCCTTATTTTTACATTAAGGAATTTAAGACTTTTTAAGGACCAGCAGAAACCCTGACTAGAATTCCACCTTCCTCCCAATTCTTCCTCCTCACCCTTACACACCGGGTTCTACAGAAAGATTTTCTAAGTATCCACATAAGAATCTTTGATTCCTAAAATGTTCTGGGAACAAATCTCTCCCTCCCCAATTTTGTCTTGCTAATTACCACCCACTAGCTAACTCTCCCCTATCACACATCATCTACCAATTGTGGAGGGTGAGGGCTAATACATGCTTCCTCAGAGACATGTAAAGACAACCTCCACATCTTTTTTTCCTGAACTGCTACACATGCTGCTTCACAGGGCAGCATAACACACTCAACTTCCCCAAATCTATGAAACTGCATCTATAATAGAGTTGAGCTGGACTTGATGCAACCAGGCCTGATTACTGCAAACCCTGTTCAATCAAATCAACATTTAAATAGAACTTTCTCAACAGCATGAAGTTGGTTAAAAGGTCTTACCCAGTAACACACTATGCAAAAATAAGAAATTCCAGAAATTATGAGGAAGAAGGTGATTGAAATACATCAGTCTGGGAAGGGTTATAAAGCGATTTCAAAGGCTCTGGGACTCCAAAGGACCACAGAGAGAACTATTATCTCCAAATGGAAAAACTCGGCACAATAATGAACCTTCCCAGAAGTGGCCAACCTTCTAAAATTCCTCCAAGAGCACAGCAACTACTCATCCAGCATGTCAGAAAAGAGCCAAAGAAAACTTCAAAGGACCTACAGGCCTCTCTTGCATCAATAAATGTCACTGTTCATGACTCCACTATCAGAAAGACACTGGGCAAAAATGGCATCCATGGAAGAGTGGCGAGGTGAAATCCACTGCTAACCCAGAAGAACATTAAGGCTCGTCACAATTTTGCAAAACCACACCTTGATGATCCTCAAACCTTTTAGGAGAATGCTCCGTGGCTTGACGAGTCAAAAGTGAAACTGTTTGGAAGACGGGGATCCCATTACATCTGGCGTAAACCAAACACAGAATTCCACAAAAAGAACATCATACCTACGGTCAAGCATTGTGGTGGTAGTGTGATGGTGTGGGGATGCTTTGCTGCTTCAGGGCCTGGGCACCTTGCAATAATTGAGGGAAACATGAATTCTGCTCTCAACCAGAAAATACTAAAGGAGAATGTCCGGTCTTCAGTCCGTAAGTTAAAACTCAAGTGCAAATGGATTATGCAGCAAGACAGTCAATACATTTACATGGACAACAATAATCCAATATTAACCCGATTAAGACAATACTCTGATTAAGAAATTACCATTTGACAGCGATTTCTGATTACCGTAATCTGACTAAAGTCATACTCGAAGTAAACAAAATCTACTTAAGACATGTGGAGTATTCCTATTTTAGTCGCATTATCAAAGTGCATTACAGTCATGTACACACCTTAATCACACTATTAACGTTGTGTGGGAGTTTTTGCCGCATTTTGCGACAGGACACACACACACGGCAGTGGTCAAACGTTTGACGGTAAACAAGAGACATGGCTGCGTCTGAAACCGCATACTTGCTGTATAGTAGGCGAAATACTTGTAGGACGTCGGACGGTGTGGCATGGGGACGTAATGATGTGTGCCATTAATCGATCTATGTTCTATAACATGTACAACTTGAACATGAAAGGAAGATTCTAAAAACAACTCATGTAAACACCTTACTCAGAGTATTGTCTTATTCAGAATAAGGATAATAATTAGATTAATGTAAACGTAGTCACTCACTACACTCAGGACGACAATAATCTGAAAATGTAACAGTATGAAATAGTGACTGAAACGCAACCTTCAAGAGACTACATGTTAACCAGAAATCACTTCCAAGCTGCTGCTCTGCACTGCTAAAATCCTGATTTTATAACCATAAAGTCATCTGACAAAATCCCCATACACAGAAGTTAAAGATAACAGCTGTGCTGTGATTTCAGCTATATTTACATGTAAAATTATCACTAGGAGAAAACTGGAAGCGACTGAATGTGCTGCTCCTCTCCTGAACAGTAGCCATAGAGAGAGAGAGAGAGAGAGAGAGAGAGAGAGAGAGAGAGATGTACGTGCAGCGAGAAAGCAGGACCTCGTGCTTGCAGGGCAATACTGACTCTCTTCTATGGGAAGTTGGCAAGGTTTGCCCAAAAAGTAGATAAATTTGTCGCTAGATGCTTTTTTGAAATAAAAAAAAACACAAAAAAGCACCTGTTTTACAGAATATTCCTATGGAGTAGACCGTGTTTTCAAAAATACCAAAGCTTCATTTGGGACGCTGAACTGAATTTTGGAGCAGCGTTTATTATTATAGTGTATATTATTTTTTTATATAAAAAAACGCTTTGACCAGAGGTTGAGTGAACGCAGCCTAACTTTATTTAGCTACCAAGCCAAAGAATTTTTTCATATATATATATATATATATATATATATATAAGATAAAAAAATAAACACTGTTCCAAAATACAGTTGAGCGTCCTGAATGAAGGGTGTTTTTGTTAGTTCAGTCGAGATATCTTTATCTTACATCAACTAACTAGCTTCGCTGGCAAACGTAACTTAATTCAGTACATGAATATCTATGCAAGTTATCTAGGTTAGCAATTTCTTTACATGTATTATTACACTTTTGCTAGGCTGTCTCTGCTATCGCTAGTTTGATGTTGCTATCACATCCACAAGAATTACACCCTAACAAAAAATGTTTATAGTTCATTTATTTTTTGTTGAGGTTTACCTTATCAATGGTTGTAACTACCATCCCGAGGTGATGGTACAGAGAAATATCCCATTAGCTGTTTGATTAGCTTTGCGATTTGCATCTGGCCCAGACCAATCACACAAACATACGTCCCAACACTGCTTGCTCATTCCTGTTGCCAGTTTACCTTTCCGTTAGCGATCAAGCTACCACTCCGTTTTTTTTTTTCCAGTACAGCCTACTATCACCATTGTTTTTACTTTCATTCTGATGTCACCTAATTGCCTTTTTACTTTCATTTGGCTTAGGCACTCCACAAAAACAATTAGGTCCTGTGCCTAAGCCTTTCTATGGTAGGGAAAACCCTGACATGATGTTACAAGGGTTATCAAGTGCTTTTCTCTGTCTAATCCACACTTTTAGCCAAATAGCCTGATAATGTTCATGACCAAAAAGTTTTATTCAATACTCATGTGACCATAACTTTAGTTCCAATGATGCTGGGTGAAGGAACTGTATATTGTAGGTTGCTCTAAGGAAGAGCTTCTTTCATGCAAACCTTCTAAACAGCTTCTTTTCATTCAGGTGGTGTCTAACAGTTAATCTTTTAAAATGTCAACTCATCAACCAATATTATGTTGTGTTAAAAGCTCGTTGGGTTTTCCCCCATGGCTGTTTCCTGACAAAGGGATTTTACCTGTATGCAACCTCATATTTAGCCAAAGTCAAGAATAAAGTTTTGCATTTAATTGGTTTGGATTTGATTTTAATATTGATTTACATCTACAGCATTTGGCAGACACCCAGATCAAGAGCAACTTACATTCTTACACTTGTAGGTTTCAATTTTGGCAGTTTTCTGAGAGAAAACTAAGTGGTTTCTACAGTTTTAATGTTTGTTTTCTATAAAGTGATTGCCAATGCCTATTCTCTTGTACTGGACTGTATTTTCTGGTCCCTACTACATCAAAATGCAGTAATACCTCACCTGAAAGCCAATCTCATTGGCAATGATGTTCATGAACTCGTTGTCACCATCCTTGCTATGAGCAGAGGGGAAAAAAAAACATGAAATATGAAGATCCTTTAAAACTACTAATATTTTGTTCAGATGTAGAGGTGGACACGTACTTGTGCAAACTGAAGAAGTTGCCTCTCTCTGGCTGGCTCTTGAAGTTCTGTGCTATAAGAACAGCCATGTCCCTGAGGATAGTGAGGTTACTCTGCCAAGAAAATATTTTAATAAGTTTAATGAGTTTGTTAAAGTCTCAAAGTAACCACTAATCTGAGTTTGTTTTACCTTCTGAAGGCGCCTGACAGTTTTCTGCAATTTGTCCACGGCATCAACATGTTCATCTGGCCCTGTTCTGAGGGACAGCACACATCAGAATTATTACACACAATTTTACATGATGACTGGCATAAAGAACCATTTACAGAAAGCACTCGCTTGCTCTGCGCACTCACTTCAGCAGCGATGTCAGTGACTTTTCCGTGTTGTAGCATTTCTCTGAGTATTTCAGGACTCTGTTTCCAGCTATGAAAATTAAGTTGGTCTTGTTCTTCTTCCCTTTCTCCATCCCTAGAATCTTAATCACCTTGAAAAGAAAGAACAAAATGTTTTAGTGACATGTTTGATGTCAACATTTTCAAGGGCCAGTTTCACATGCTCCAAACCGCAAACATAAATCACTACACAATCTCTAACCACACTGAGGAGTTGGATACACTTAAAAAAAAAATGCATGGTTATGTGGTTGACACTATAGGGCACAATGACAAAAGCATGTCAGTGCTAAGGAAAGTATTTCCAACCATCACTTTCTTCTTCAGCACAGAACTGGCCATCACTTTACACAAGCATAAAAAGAACTTGTAGATATTAAGTGATTCAGATAAAAAAAAAAAATCTCTTCTATTGGATTTCTAGAATACAATTGGATTATCAGGCTGTGTCCCAAATTCACACACTGTTATATTTACTATAGGTCCTGAATATGACAATGAGTCTTTATTGATCACATATACATACGTACAGTGAAATTCTTTTCTTTGAATACCCCAGCATGTCAGGAAGTTGGAGTCAGAATGCAGGGTCAGCCATGATACAGTGCCCCTGGAGCAGAGAGGGCCTTGCTCAAGGGTCCAACAGTGGCAGCTTGGCAGTGCTGGGGCTTGAACCCCCGACCTTCCGATCAGTAACCCAGAGCCTTAGCCACCAAGCCACCACTTCCCCATATACCATGTAAAAATGACTTGCATATGCTATGTGATACATAAGTAATATAACACTTCAGGATATGTTGCTATTTGAAAACAATCACTGCTAAATACATAACTAATTGTCTTTGAACAAGTGTGTGATGATTTAGACTGCTTCCTTTACTTGTTTGCTACATCACCCAGGTATCACTGGTGTAAGACTCTTCATAAACACCAAATTATTACAGAGTACTAACCTGTAGATGACTGAGATTGGACACGTGGGTCCCACAACACATATTGGCGTCTACTCCCTCAATATCAATGATCCTGATTGGTCCAGCATGATCATCAGGAAGCCCTCTGCTCCTTGCCTGTGTACAAACACACTTTAGTGCTTAGTCAGTTCTACCCAGAGTAGGTCTGACAAAGAAAGACACATCTATATCCTGTTTCACTCTTTGCCACATTACATGTTTGATTCAAAGCACACACTCTGAACTTTTACCCAGGAGAGACAGTACACACACCTTCTCAACATCAGGGTCATCTATAGAGAGGAGGCGCACATTGACTGGGACATGAGCACGGATCCTGTCATTGACCGCATCCTCCAATGCCTCCATCTCTCCTGGCTTCACAGAGGCCGCATCCAGCTCGATACTGCTGCGCTGACGGCCCAACTCCCTGCAGCACAATGCAAGCTTTAACACACACATATACAGACTCTCATGACATCTCATGGCTTTCAGGTGCATGAAAATAAATACTTTACTGCTGTTCAAATTTCAATGAAAATAAAATGGGTTTGCAATACTTTTGAAAATGTTACATGTTACATTCTGAAGAGTAGAATCAAGGCTCATACCATGAGGTAGTTTTATATCCAAACATTGTGTCTGCCAATGCAGTGATCAGATGTTGGGCTGTGGAAAGAATACATGGCATTACTAAAGGAACTAACCATAGCGGCTAATAATTTTTAACACATTTTATACCACAACTCTAATGAAATTCCCCAATCAGAATGTATTGATTAATTAATCTATAATTTATAACAGCAGCTCTGAGAGTAGATCTAGACTTGTATGGTGAACAGTATGCATAAATGGGTTAACAATGTGTATAATTATTGTTATTTTTAGGTTTTCTCTGAGGAGACATCTATACAGCATTTTTTGCAAGAGTCTCCAGTGCTAGATCTTTGTAAGAGTCAGGGGTAAGTTATAACTTAGGGTTAAGGATTTTCCATCACAGGAAAGGCTTCAGGACTTTGCACTTTTGTGGTTTCTCTGTAACTAGACACAGTGTATTTATTTTTTGTCTTATTAACTTTAAGATATAGAAAAAAGACAAGTTATAAGTTGTGGTTATAAAATAACGAACTACTGCTTTGAAATGGGATGCATCACCACCATGATGGCGATTATTTTTCTATAACAGCACGTGCTGTCATGATTTTTTTTTTTTACATATTGCAGTATTATGTAATTGCAATATTGTAATATAACTTTGTACACTGGACTGGAATTTATTGTTGTATGCACCATTTGCCAGTTTTGCACTATAATATAAATGCATGGCTAATTACCAGCAGTAAAATGTTTGTGTGTGTGCTGCATGTGCACCTGAATGCTGCTGCATGTGATCAAACCTACGCTCCCAGTCCACCTTGAGCCGAACCTCACGGCCTTCTTCTATTGCTGAGGTGATGAAGTGCACTGCCTCTGTTCCCTGCCTCAACACTCGCACCACAGCCACATCCTCGATGAGTCCATGGTCATCAGGCTGTGTCCCAAATTCATACATAAAAACACACATCACACCGTTACATTCATATAAACTCCTGAACAAAACATGTCATTTACTCTACGCTTATTCTACATATGGAATAAAACAATTTGGAGAGTGCTGAAAAATTTGGGGTTATAGTAACTCCGCTCCACATTAGGCCACATAACACCATTCCAGAGTCGATTATTTCCCTATAAAGGCACATCCCAACGTGTTTTATTCATCTTATACCACAACTTGTAAGCGCCCTGAAGACTTTATCATGTCAGAAAACTTTATGTCTAACTGTTACAGAGTACTGACACAGGAGATCCCTTCCTTCCAAAAATACCAAATCATCTCCTCACTTCATTCTATCAACTACTACTCACATTTTTAAGCCATTTTAATTGCAGCATTCACTTTACAAGTCCCTGTGAATTACTGTCACTTTACAAATCATATTACGACAGCGCATTAATATAAACCTGTGATTTGCCTTGGAGCTAAAACTACAGGGTGTCCCAAAAGTCTCCATACATAGGGGAAAGTAACACTTTTTACCAAATTGTCATACTTAGTTAATATTATATTTTTGTCAGATATCCTTTAAAAAACGTGCTGAAATCATTCTCATGGCTGGAGTGGGAAGCTGTTGCAAAGTTGCGATGGCCTTAACATGGCAAGTACATCACACACAACACTGTTGCCAAACTGGGAGCCAAAGTTGGGAGAGACGACTCCATGCGGGTTTACAAAGAACTGGCAATCATGTAGAGAATGTTTTGAAAATAAAGTTACATTTGACTAAAAAGTGTTAATTTCCCCTATGTAGGTAGACTTTTGGGACACCCTGTACTGTCAGAGCTGTTATAGAAAATGACCAATCAGATCTATTTGAGAATTCAACAGTGCTGTGGTGCATCCTTTATTAAATGTGTCTTACATGCTTAGTTTAAAAACTGTCACTGCAGCAGATTTGCTAACTTGGAGTTAATATTAAACATGTGATAGGCAACTGTCTGTCTATTGTGTCATAAAATGTAAGAGCCTATCAGACGCCAGTATGTAAATGTAGATCATACAACACCAGATACAGTGGTGCATGGAAGTTTGTGAACCCTTTAGAATTTTCTACATATCTGCATAAAATATGACCTAAAATCATCAGATTTTCACTCAAGTCCTAAAAATAGACAAAGAGAACTCAATTAAATAAATGCGACAAAAATATTATACTTGGTCATTTATTTATTGAGGAAACTAATGCAATATTACACATCTGTGAGTGTCAAAAGTAAGTGAACCTCTAGGATTGGATAATTTGAAGGTGAAATTAGAGTCAAGTGTTTTCAATCCATGTGTGAACACAGAGCCCTGACCTCAACCCCACTGAACACCTTTGGGATGAACTGGAACTCTAACAGTGTGCCTGAACAAACTAATGCTCTTGTGGTTGAATGATCACAACTCCCCACAGCCACACTCCAAAATCAAATGTAATGCCTTCCCAGAAAGTGGACGTTATAATAACAGCAAAGGAGGACTAAATCTGACCATATAAAGTCAGATTCACAACCTCACTATCCCTACTTTTTTGTGTAAATACACATTAATGGTCACCTGTCCGCCTCCCTCGGGGAACAGAATTGTGTCTTTTAGTATCACATTGAAGCCCTTCACTTTTTCTTTCTTGCCGTTGTTGCTGTCCAGTTTCAGTTCGGCAGGCGAACAGGACACCACCGACGTAACAAACTGCAAAAAGTAACAGAGGCATGAAGTTACCCCCCCAGTAGTGAGACAGAGAGAGAGTTAGCCGCTTAGCATGTAGTGTGTGAGGAAATTTATTTCATTAACAGTAAATATCTACAGTAATTGATATTTAACCTTAAGATGTATTACATATATACAATCTGGTTGATTTACATACTTCTTTCATATAACTATCCCTCTGACACTGAAAAGCCATGTTACACAGTGGAAACAAAGCCGGAAAAAAAATTCAGCGTTACGACAGGGTACAGAGTCAATATGGCGCTGAGAGCAATTTTTCAAAATAAAAGTTCCAACCTTAACACAGTTATGTAGGTACACCAGAGACTGTAAACATGGGGAGAACGGGTGGACGTCGAACAGTCAGTGAAGCCAAAATGTTTGAGGCCCACTAGTGGTTCGCCGCAGTACAATTTTTTAACACCGCCTATTCCCGAAAGTTCCCAAAAGTATTGGCAGTAACATACATTTTGTGTTTCACAAAGTTTGCTGCTTCAGTTGTTGTGGTGTTGATTCACATTGTTTCTAGATAATTGTGCTGAGTGATCAGATGCATTTTAAATAATTGCAAAAAGCTTCATTGGCCAAAAAAAAAAAAAAAAAAGAACTTTGTCACAAAACCCCAAAGTTCACTGTGTTTTGGTCCTTGCACAAAATGACCAGCAAACATCATTTCACTAATCATAGCATCAGCACATGGGAAAGTGTCAAGGAGTACTACTCTGGTGAAATCACTATCATTCTGATTGGATTATGAGAGCAGACTGATTGCTATAAAAGGAGGTAAGAAGTGCTTCCACTCATTATTTTCTTCTGTTAGCAATGGTTACCTCCAAAAAAGATGTGCAGCCATCATCGCTTTGCATCAAAATAGCCTCACTTGCAAGGAAATTTCTGCAAAGAATATTGCCCCTGAAAGAACCATTTATCGGATCATCAAGAACTTCAAAGAGAGGGGTTCAACTGGAGTGAAGAAGGCAGCAGCACATCCCAAAGTAACCAGCAAGCACCAGGACTGTCTCCTCCTGAGGAGTCAGCTATGGAATCATGTCAATACCAGTGCAGAGCTTGCTCAATATTGGCAACAGGTGCGTGTGAGTGCATCTGCACGCACAGTGAGGCGAAGGCTTTTGGACAATGGCCAGGTGTCAACAAGGGCCGCACAGAAGCCACTTCTCTCCAAGAAAAACATCAAGGACAGACTGACATTCTGCAGGAAGTACAAAGATTGTGCAGCAGAAGACTGGTGCAAAGTTATTTTCTCTGATTAAGCCCCCTTCCAACTGTTTGGGACATCTGGAAAGTCGATTGTCTGGAGAAGAAAAGGTGAACGCTACCATAAGTCCCATGTCGTGCCAACAGTGAAGCATCCTGAGACCATCCATGTGTAGGGGTTGCGTTTTATCCAAGGGAGTGGGCTCTCTCACACTTCTGCCCAAAAACACTGCCAGGAATAAAACATGGTATCAAAATGTCCTGCAAGAGCAACTTCTCCCAACAATCCAGGAGCAATTTGGTGATAATCTGTGCATTTTCCTGCATGATGGAGCACAATGTCACAAGGCAAGAGTGATAATGAAGTGGCTCAGAAATCATTACATTGAAGTTTTGGATCCATGGCCAGGCAACTCCCCGGATCTTAATCCCATAGAGAACCTGTGGTCAGTATTCAAAAAGAGAGTGGACAAGCTGAAGCCCACAAATTCTGATTAACTCCGAGCAGTAATAAGGCAAGAATGGCTCACCATCAGTCAGGATTTGGCCCAGAAGCTGATGTCCAGCAAGCCAGAGCGAATTGCAGAGGTTATGAAGAACAAGGGTCAACACTGTAAATATTGACTCTTTGCATATATCGAATGTTTTTTGCTAATAAAAGCCTTTAAAACTTATGAAATGTTTATCATTGTTTTCCAGTATACCATTCCACATGAAACATGTGAAAACATTATCTATAAATACTGAAGCAACAAACTTTGCAAAACACAAAATTTATGTCACTGCCAATACTTTTGGCCACGGCTGTAAGTAAAGGAAGAAGAAGTCAACCTTAAAAGATCAGTCTTTTTTTTTTGTAGATTAGGCTGCTAATAATTAGGTGGGTTCAACATTTACATTTTTTTTCTTCTCCTGCCCACTATGTACTGTATCCTGTAAAATGTATACAAGAAGACCGACAGCCAGCTCAAACAAACATAAACAAGCATCCAGGACCAGAAATTAGTTTTCCAAACGGGTATTATTAGCGAGTGAATACATTTTTGCCTAGGCCATGGCTTAACCCTATTTATTGGAGTATGCTGATGAACAGATAGACACTATAGCCTCATGAACACACATGATTTTCCCAACATGCATGTGAAGCTCTCAACACTCAGTTATACTTGATTTTAACTATGTACGCACGTATGCAGGATCGTCGCTGTGTATGTCCTCAGAAATTAATGAGATGCATCCATGTAGTGCAATACAACCATAAATAGTGTAGGTAGCATAGAACCTCTGTTTCTCCCCAGAACACTATATATATAAACATGCATGAAAATCAACTAAAAAATACATTTTATTATTAAGCAAAGTGTCATGCACATTAATCTAACTGCAAATTTAAAATATATAATTTAAAACATTTAAACATTAAAACATTGTTTATTTTAAAAATACAGATTTTTGGTAAATCATCAGTATGTGCTCATTGTCCTCATACCATGTGGCTATATAACTCAGTCCTGTTATTTTCAGTCCTGTTACTTATATAAAGAGAAGGGTTCTTAGAAAAAGTCAGGCAAGATTGTTTTCATGAATTTAATGTAGTTCTAGCTAAACCACTATTGCATGTAATTTTTCCAATCGAACCATTTACTGTTTTGTAGAAAACAAGAATATTTTCAAACTGATCTTAGGTACTGGTAGTCAGTGCAGCGATCTGAGGACTGATAATATCTTCAACTTTTTGTTTTTGTCTTTCATACCTTTCGTAGAAAATATGTCGAGAACCCATACTATGCAGGAACCAGACACACCCACCCATGGCATGCTGTAGGTGTAGGAGTGAGACACACCCACCACCCTCTCTATCTCCTCCCTCTCTCTGTCTCTCCCTCCCTCTCTCTCCCTCTTTCCATCTTTCTTTTTCCATCTTCTTTGCTGTGAAAAAGTACAAGCACATAGCACATCCCTTAAATACAGAAATCTCACACACACAACATGCATGCATGGCCATGTACACTCACATGCACATTCACACACATGTGCATGCACATACAGACGCACATTCTTATTACTCAATGTTCATTCCTGTTACTAAATATTTTTTTCTAAAAAATAAAGTTAAACCACTATTTTTTTTTCAGTTATGTTTGTTCCATAATTTTCCAATTGTTTTATAAATTACACAATAAAATATATATAAACTTGAGGTTTGGGTCTCTTTTAAAAGGATAAAATGGCTTTGCTTTAAAAAAAAAAAAAATCTTAGAAAAATACAATTTGCATGCATATATGGTGATTTTGTAGTAACAAATATCAATTATTTGAACGTGCAACTTTTAGACCGTCATGTCACAGCAAACCAATGACTACCGTTCCCATCCTGCACTTCGGCCTACAAATATGGCCACCATGGACTGCAATTCCCAGAACACTCATTCATTCTAATCACGCACACTTGCATCCAATGACACACGCACTCACAACCACAGTATATAAGAGACTGTTCAAACACTTAGTCTTTGTGAAGTATTACGCTTGGTTACTTAGTCTCTGTCATTATTCCAAGCCTTATATCGTGTTTGCTTTTCTGGTTCATGCCAACCCCAACGAGAAGCAATGGTTCAGGTTCCTGTTGTCCCAGTTTTTTGGCCCACCCCGCCAGAGAGCACAGTGTCTAGTGGCCATGGGATCCAGCTGACTTGAGAATGTAAGTCAGTTTTTGGGACTATTCGTGATGGTGTTTGGCAGTTCAGAATCCAGGGCCATGAGGTGGTCTCATATATAGAGCTCCAGCCAGACATCAACGAGGTGATCTCACCTCCAGAGCTCCAACCTGAGAGCCACAAGGTGCCCTCACCTGCAGAGCTCCAGCACGAGACACACAAGGTAGTCTCGGCTCCAGAGATCCAGTTTGAGGTCAACGTGACATCCTCCACAAGACCCATGAGGTTATCTCATTTCCAGAGCTCCAGCATAAAGCCATATTCCTGTCTGAGTTCGAAGAGACGGCCTCTTAAGCCAAGTTCTGGTCTGAGGTCGAAGAGATGCCCTCTCAAGCCACGTTCCTGTCCGAGGACGATGAGATGGACTCCCAAACCACGTTCCTGTCCGAGGTCGCCGAGACGGCCTCCCAAGCCAAGTTCCTGGCCGAGGTCGAAGAGACGGCCTCCCAAGCCAAGTTACTGGCCGAGGTCGAAGAAACGGCCTCCCAAGCCAAGTTCCAGCTAAAGGTCGATGAGACGGCCTCCCAAGCCAAATTCCTGTCTGATGTCGACGAGGCGGCCTCCCACACCAAGTTCCAGCTAAAGGTCGACGAGGTGACCTCCCTCACCAAGTTCCAGTCCAAAGTCGTTGACACAGACAACCAAGTTCTTCTCACGCCTGAAGCCGACGTCACGACCGACCAGGTTCTGCTCATGTCTGAAGCCAATGTCACAACCAACCAAGTTCTGCCCATTCCAGAGTCTGTCGTCACAACCAACCAAGTTCTGCTCACGCCCGAGTCTGCTGACATGGCCAACCAAGTTCTGCTCACGTCCGAGTCTGCCGACACGGCCAACCAAGTTCTGCTCATGCCCGAGTCTGCTGACACAGCCAACCAAGTTCTGCTCACGCCCGAGTCCGCTGACACGGACAACCAATTTACAGTCCACCAAATGTGCACAAAAACAGACAAAATAGGGGAAACTGAGGAAAACTATACAAAAATATGTACACTACAGCACTTGGCTGATAACTCCTTCCACAGAAAGGTAAATACACCATATACTCACAATACACCTACAAACTCCAAAGTACAACCCACCTTTTTACAAATGAACAGGCCTGGCTTTTAATCTGGAAGCTCCACCCACATGGACTCATCCATGTTCTTCCAGAGGTAAGTATTATAACAATAACTTTTCATAAACTACAATATCTATAATAACATAATCTTCATGTAACACATATACACATTCATTAATATTGATTATATAATGTATACAGTGCATCCGGAAAGTATTCACAGCGCTTCACTTTTTCCACATTTTGTTATGTTACAGCCTTATTCCAAAATGGATTAAATTCATTATTTTCCTCAAAATTCTACAAACAATACCCCATAATGACAACATGAAAGAAGTTTGTTTGAAATCTTTGCAAATTTATTTAAAAAAAAAAAAAAAAAAAAACATGTACGTGTTATCACCCGCAGTCAACTGTCTGCGGGTGATAGGGACTTGTCTTGATTGATTGGATACCCAGCTGTCTGTGGAGATGCTTCATTAAGCTCGATGTAAAATTGGTGCCTTGGTCTGTGATGATCTCGTCTGGGATACCAACTCTGGGAAACATTTGCACAAGTGCACTGATTACCTTGGCAGTTGTAATGGATCTTAGGGGGAAGGATTCAGGGTACCGAGTAGCGTAGTCACACATGACTAAGATGTACTGGCAACTGGCACTGCACTTCTCCAGAGGTCTGCCTAAGACCACTGCGATTCTTCTGAATGTAATGGAGATCACCGGCAGTGGGTACAGAGGCATTCTGGCAGACCTGCAAACAGCACTGGTTTTCTGACAAACAGAGAATGTGGCACAGTGTGTGCGTACGTCAGTGTACATGGAATGCCAGAAGAAACAGGAGCTCAGTCTTTGGTATGTTTTCTGATGTGCAAGATTTCCTGAACATGGTATAGTGTGTGCAAGGTGTAACACAGGAGACCTACAACATTTAGGGATGACAAGATATGTAACACCATCAGACATCATATACAAAATATCATTTTGCAAAACATACATTTCAGCACCAAGAGTTTGTATTTTGTTTTCCCCCAATTTGGCAAATAATGGCTTTAAGGTAACATTGGCCTCCTGTAACGGGGCAATATTGATTGCGATCTTCCACTCTCTGCCCTCCAGACTGTCTGTGGATACCTTGGGTGTCAGCGTACCCAAATACTTTGCAATGCGTTGTTGGCGCCATGTTTTTCAAGGTTTGTTACAGCTCTGGATCAGACTATCATGTAAGTCTAGCAGAGGCTGCAAACCAGTCTTGGCTTGAGCTCGTGTGAGCACTGGACATGATTTGACAGTTCTTGTATTTGTGGGTTTATCACACAGAGTCATTCAACACTGGTATATCCCATCCAAGAACCATGTCAGCAGGATGTCTGTCAACTACCCCAACACACATCAAATACATTTGTTAATTGACATTCAGTGTAACCTCAGCTGTAGGGTACATAACTGTCACCGTGAACACATTGTACTGATATAGTCTTCACATAATTAATCAGATTTTCAGGGACATAAACACGTTTAAGCAGCGACATTGAACTTCCTGTATCAATCAAAGCTTTCAAGGTCTGTTTATTCACAGAAACTGTGCAACAGTGCATAAAGAGTTCTGTACAGTCTGCATTTTCGCCCCCCACTTGGCACATAGCAGTAGCTCAACAGTTTAGGCTTGCGCATAGGGCAGTTAGCAGCTTTATGACCTTTTTGTTGACAGTAAAATCACATCAAACTTTTCATAGACACATTCGAAACAGTACCTTCTTTGTCCTGCTCAGTCTTTGAAGTACCTCTTATCATTATTGGCCGTCCCCCTCAGCGTGCATTAACGTACTGCATTGCTAGTCGGGCTGCTGTCAGTCCATCTGCAGGCTCATGCTCTTTCACACATGCACGACATACAGCAGCATATGCAACAACTGCTCTAGGATAATCAGCTCACAGATTTCCTCCTTGGTGTGCTGTTGTGACCTTATCCAACAAGCATACATTCTCTTCAACCGATGGTAAGTCTCTGTGGGTGTTTCTCTCGGTTTTGAAGAGGTCTGCCAGAAACGCTGTCAGTAGGTTTCTGCTGAAATGTCGAATTTTTTAAATTTTTGAATTCCTCATACACCACTGAACGCTCCTCATCCATGGCGATGTATGCTTCTAGTGCCTTCCTGGTAAACAATGGCATGAGTTGACAAGCCCACTCCTCCTCTGGCCAACTCCAAGTCTGTGCCAAAGACTTGAATCGACAAAGGTAGTTTTCGATGTCTTCCCCCTCATGATATGCTGGCATCGCAGGCTCTGAGCACAGTATTGTTGGCCGTCTTGGCACCAGCACTCTCGGTGACTGTCGCTCTGTTGACGCCATCTCACTGCACCAAATCATTGGAATAGGGAGCTCTATTCGCGGACTCGGTGTCAATTCAGGTGAAGCTGGTGTTGTTCCATGATGCTGCAGTGACTCTCTCACCATCTCACTCTCTGATGATTTTGAGACTGGCTGCTGTCGTGACGAACTCTCTTTCACCACCACCATCTCCATCTCTTCCTCCTCCTCAGGCATAGTATCCCAGTCTGCATCCTCCTGGGCAAACTTGCACTGAGATCACAGACTAAGGCTGCACAATTAATCGAATATCGATCGCGATTATGATTTTGACTGCCCACGATTAAATCAACATGATCGACTGCGATATTGACGTTTAAAGTTCGTCCTCCGCTCATAGAAAACTCCGCTGCAGATCAAATCAAGTGCTTCCTAAACTTACAGCCAATCACATAGAGCGGCGCAGGGATGACGTCATTCTGTAATGCCAAACCCGGAAATGGGGTTAGCATTTTAGCGCTCGAGCAGCCAGTTTCGATGCGAGCTCCAGCGCTTGCGCGAAGGGAAATCATGATGCTAAATGGCACTACAGAGGTTGTTGTGGACATTAAACCTCATCACGGAGTTTGGAGTTCAGAGTTGTATAATACAATCGGAATAAAAACTACAGGAAGTCCAAAATGCATCTACAAATACAGATAAAAAATAGATATTATAATAACTTCATAAAATATTTTTAAAAATGAGAAATGAAATAATGTTTAATTAATATGGGTTGCATTTAATATCAATTTGACATTAAGTCACTAAGTTCACTATTTCCTTAGAAAGCTATTAGCCTTTTTCCTAATATGGATCATGCTTGTGTTAGTCTACTTCTAATTAGGACTCTTTATTGTTTAAGATAGTTAAAATAAATATTTTATGCTTGTTTATTTATCAATTAACCAACAGTATTTCTCATTGCTATTATTTTAATTCAATTAACAGTGACCATGAGCAGAGAGCTTACATTTAACTGTTTATGACAGACCTCCTGATTGAAGTTTAAACAAAAAAAGATTGGTATCTGGATCGGTATCGGCTGTAAAAATCCTGATCAGAGCATCAGTAATGAACACCATTAGACTAAAGCTCTTTGCATCTGACAGGTAAATGAACTCACCCAATCACATCCTATATGAGATTATTCAGATATATACACACAATATACACAGAGTGGTTTGAGAACTGACTCCAGCCTAGAACCATGACAGTGGAAAATGTCTAATAGTGTAGCTTTAAATATATTTAAGAGGAGCAGACTTCAAAGACTGAACATTGATGGTTATTGTATTTGTTTACAAGGTGGAACAGGTTAACGGTTGTTTTTTGCATACAGTCTGTAATATTAACTGAAAATATTAAATTTAGTTTATCAGAAGGTAAATTAATTTGTCATGGCTCACACTATGTTCCTAAATTCTGTCATAATTGACCAGCTCAAGTTTTCTCATGCCTACTTGTGTGTTATATTGTGGCACATTAATGTTACCATATCTAAAAAAAAATAATAATAATAATAAAATAAAAAAAATTTCAACTGTGATCCTAAATTTTTGTAATTAGGTTCACAAGTGCTCCTAAAAGAAAGTCTTGCGTCTCTCCTCTTGGAAACACTGTTATTGCCTGTTCTGCATACGCTTGAATTGTTTTCATTTGGTTGCATATTTGATCACATATTTTCATTTGGTTGATGGCATTTTTATTTTTACTCATCCTATATTTTGGGTACAATTTTATTTATATTTTGCTTCTACGAGATGATGCACTTTAAGGATCAGTCTAATTTGATGCAAAGATTTGTACATTAGCAGGAATGTAGCAAAACATGGAGGTGAAAGCAGCGGTCTGTTTATTTAAATGTGAAAGTGCAATAAAAAATATGTTGTCCCTAAAATGAATGAGTAATCGTGATAAATAATCAAGATCTCAATATTGATCAAAATAATCGGGATTATCATTTTGGCCATAATCGTGCAGCCCTATCACAGACCCTTCCTAGTCCGCCTCCTCATGCTCCTTGTCTTGTGGCTGGCCATACCACTTCTAACACCACTTGTGGCGAGGCTTGATGGAAAAATGGTCCTGCACAAGAAAATTGATGGCAAGGCTGCAATGTTACTTTTGTGCAAAGGTGTCCGCCAAATGTGCACAAAAATATGTACATCCACGTGAAGGCCCAAAAAATAGACAAAATGGGGAAAATGGGGAAACTGGGGGAAATGGCGGCTTATTGGTTAGCACGTTCGCCTCACACCTCCAGGGTTGGGGGTTCGATTCCCACCGTGGCCCTGTGTGTGCAGAGTTTGCATGTTCTCCCTGTGCTGCGGGGGTTTCCTCCGGGTACTCCGGTTTCCTCCCCCAGTCCAAAGACATGCATGGTAGGCTGATTGGCATGTCCAAATTGTCCGTAGTGTGTGTGTGATTGTGTGCCCTGCGATGGATTGACACCCTGTCCGGGGTGTACCCCGCCTTGTGCCCAATGCTCCCTGGGATAGGCTCCGGGTTTCCCCGTGACCCTGAAAAGGATAAGCGGAAGAAGATGTATGGGATGGGGAAATGGCAGAAGACTATACAAAAATATATACACTACACCACTTGGCTGGTAACTCCTTCCACAGAAAGGTAAATACACCATATACTCACACTATGCCTACAAACTCCAAAGTACAGCCCACCTTTTCACACATGACCTGGCTTTTAATCTGGAAGCTCCACCAACATGGACTCCTCCATGTTCTTCCAGAGGTAAGAATTAAAACAACAACTTTTCATAAACTACAATATCTATAATAACAATCTTCATATATCATAACACATATACACATTCATTAATAATCATTATATAACATAATATATATAATATTCACTTTTATATAGGAAGCAACTTGGATTTTGTATTCCCAACCCCCCCCCCCCCCCAAACAAACAACAGTTAAGATGGTCCAGTTACCGGAGTGGCTGCACAGGGAATTCAGCGATATCTGGCTTTCTGTATGGCTTCCGGGGTTTGCCATTTGCTTCCGCTAACCTGGACTAAGACACAACATACACAAACAACTACAAACAACACGACGTGCAGCTAAGTACAATAAACATTTACTGGTATCTCCGTGTTTTTATTGCTGGATATGGGGAAAGATGCGGTAATGGAGTGGATATGTGTGCATGTTATGTATGCAACTGGTGCGTAAACCTGCCCTAGTGTGCTCCCAAGGGTAGGGAAAACCTGAAAAAGGGTGGATAGTGGATTATGTGTGCGTGTAAATGTAATGCTGCCGCAATCATGACAGAGCCCTCTGTCACACCCTCCATTTCTTCTTTTTGAACCATCCCTTAGTGGTTTTGATAATATGTTTAGGATTACTATCCTGTTTAAATGTCCACTTTCAGTTCAACTTCAACTGTCTGAGAGATGGCCTCACATTATCTTCAAGCACTCATTGATATGAGGCCTGGTCTTTGCCTATATTTTCATTAGCAAATTGTAGTCTTGCAAAGGCTTTTTCCTGGCACGCCTCCCATGCAGGTAAAATTTGTGCAATCTCTTTCTGATTGTAGAAGCATGCACTTTGATGCCATCGGTTGCAAGACTTCCTAGCAGATCCTGTGATGAAATTTTGGAGTCCCTTGACAAATTGGAAGTTCTTTGAAATCTGTACCATTTGAAAATTTTCCTTACCTAATGATGCACTTCAAATAATTTGGAGATCTTTTTAAATCCCTTGCCAGACTCATAGGCATCTTCAGCTTTTTTTTTCTGAAGGCCTTACAGAACTCTTTAGAACTTGGCATGATAACACCACACACCTAAATAGCAAAGGGAACACCAGACACTAGGTATTAGAGAGGTATAAATAAGACAGTCATCCAATTTTGAACACCTGATTCTAATTTTATGGATTTCAAGGTGTGATAAATGTAGGTGTGTTCATGCTTTTTCCATGTGACTGATCTGTTTTTTTTGTTAATTTAAATTGTAAAAATTACTACAAAATGTCAGTTTTATGTGTCATTTGATAGTGTATCAAAATGGACTGTTTCAAAGAGGATCAAATGTGTGCTTGTCCAAATCTGTAAAAAAAAAAAAAAAAAAACCCAAACAAACAAAAAAAACGATTTCCATGGGGTGTACTTATTTTTTTTTATGACTGTATCTAATATTCTAGACTGTTATTGAGTACTAACACTAACCAGTTTTCCTATTACATTTAGGGGGTTTTCACATATAATTATTTTTAAATGAACCATACTCAGTCCTGTTAAAGTGGGCCTGAAAATGAACTGTAAATGTTCTCTGTGCTTTTGGTGTTCACAATACAATTGGACTCAAAAGAGGATTCAGTTCTCTTTCTGGAAATTTTAGTGTTGATGTGCTCTCAGACCACTTGGTGTTCACACTATAACTCTTTTACCATAGTTTAATAGTGAATGTCGTTCAAAATGGTTGTTTTACATGATGAAATAATTTGGCTGAAATTCTATGATTTGGCTGAAAAATACAGTATGCAAAGCAGATCTAAAGTGAAATACCAGAAGCATTTTTAATGCTGAACCATAAAAATCAGCCCATGCTTCATGCCATAGTACTACTGGCTGGTTTGAGTAGACAAAATACATGCATACCCTACATATATTACACATATACTGTATTATACAGTAACTATTGTTCCTGTTACTGACACAATACTATTATTACTGCTGCCTAATCTATATAACATAATTGCTGTTACCACAGTGGCTCTATTAGCCTATCTGTCATGTTGCTACCTAACATGATGATCTTACTGTGGGACCACATGACCCCATGGAAAGTCATTTGAGTTATGTTAGGTGACAGAAAACTGGAGCTATATACAGTTGTGCTGAAAAGTTTGCATACCCCTTGCAGAATTGGCTAAATCTTAATGGTCTGGTCTGCACTTATATAGAACTTTTTTTAACCATAGCAGTTCCAAAACACTTTACATGGGTGTCTTATTCACCCATTCTCTCACACTCACAGTAACAGAGCTGCCATGTAAGGTGCTAACTTGCCATCGGGAGCAATTTGGATTTCAGTGTCTTGCCCAAGGACATTTCAGCATGTGGAGTCATGTGGACCGGGAATCAAACCGCCAACCCTACCATTAATGGACAACCTGCTCTACCACCGCTACCACAGCCACCCCATAAAACAGTTAATACTATTGAAGGGAATTCTCTTATATCATGTATTTTCTTATATTATGAACTGCTGTCAAATACCTATGATGAATGTAATCACTTAATTACCTCTTCTGATAAGCAGATCACCTGCCATACTTTATTATAGCTGACACATGTATTTTCTATACCTTGAAAAGACTTATTCTTGTGACTTATTTTTATGTGCTGTGTGCTTTGTTTGAATCTGTCTAGCACCTGCACAAGTAGAAACCTGCCCACGCAATGCTGTTATCTATGTGTATAAATACTCCTGTTCTAGATGAAATAAACTGGAAGTCTCTGTGAACAGCATGTCAGTGTGTGTGTTCATTTAGACTCTCCAGGCGCCTGAACACTCTGCAGTCAACCACACTTTCCAGCTCATTGCAGCACAGAAGTAAGAGTTAAGAGAAGTAAAAGGCTAAAAGGCTGACGGAGGACTGAAGGACATAATCTGAGATTCCTTTGTCTCTAACAACTATTAACAAAATCAGAGGGATCATAAAAATTCCATATTGTTTTTTATTTAGTACTGTCCTTAATAAGCTATTTCACATAACAGATGTTTACATATAGTCCACAAGACAAGATAATAGCTGAATTTATAAAAAAAAAAAAAATTACCCTGTTCAAAAGTTTACATACCCTTGATTCTTAATACTGTGTGTCATTACCTGGATGATCCACGACTGTTTTTTTTGGTTTTGTGCCTCCAAGTCCTGCACATGCTTTTCCAGCATATTCTGCATATTTGACCCCTTTCCAACAGTGGTTATATGATGTTAAGATCCATCTTTTCACACTGAGGACAACTGAGGGACTCATACACAACTATTACCTAAGGTGCAAACATTCACTGATGCTCAAGAAGGTAACACGATACATTAAGAGCCTGGACGATGTAACCTTTTGGACAGGATGATCAGTGTAAATTGTTATTATTTTGTTTAAAGATCTTTTTTTCATTTAGTACTGCCCTTCAGAAGCTAAATAAGATAGATGTCTCCCAGAAGACAAAATACTAACAATTTAAGAGTCTGAGGGAGTGAATTCCAGATCTTTGGTGCTACAATACTGAAAGACTTGCCAGCCATAGTAGAGAGACTGGATCTAGGGGACCAGAGGTCCTTAGAGAGTGGGTCGGATTCTAGGGGACAAGCAGTTCACTAAGATATTAAGGTGCCAAACTGTGAAGTGGTTTAAATGTAAGCAGGATTATTTCATATTTAATGTGAAATGAAACTGTTAGCCAATGCAGTTCAGACAGGATTGGTGTAATGTGAGCTGAGTGCTTGGTACGTGTAACAAGTCTAGTGGCAGAGTTTTGAATATTTTGCAACCTAGCAATAGAATTAGCAGGTAAACACAAAGGAGTGCATTGCAGTAGTCAAGACGTGAGGATATAAATGCATGAACCAGTGTCTCAGCATCTTTGAGGCTAATGAAGGGACGTGGGCGAGCAATGCGGCAAAGGTGAAAGAATCCAATTTTAGAAATGGAGTTTATATGAGTTTCAAATGTGAGGGTCAAAGATGATGCCTAAATTTTTACAGTACTAGATGGTTTAATGAATACTATCAATTTCACAAGGTTATAAAGGATATTTTTAGTAAGTGTTGGTGTTCCAGTAATAATGATCTCAGTGTTGTGCATGTTCAGTTTTAAATAGTTGGAGTTAAGCCATTCTTTTATTTCATTTACACATGCTGATAGTGGACCGGTCTGGAGAGTGGGAGCAGCTCTACAAGTTGTATAGATTTGAATGTCATTAGCATAACAGTGGAAACTGAAACCATGGTGGTGAATAAGTTGACCCAAAGGCAGTATACATATACAGTATCTCACAAAAGTGAGTACACCCCTCACATTTTTGTAAATATTTGATTATACCTTTTCATGTGACAACACTGAAGAAATGACACTTTGCTACAATGTAGAGTAGTGAGTGTACAGCTTGTGTAACAGTGTAAATTTGCTGTCCCCTCAAAATAACTCAACACACAGCCATTAATGTCTAAACTGCTGGCAACAAAAGTGAGTACACCCCTAAGTGAAAATGTCCAATTTGGGCCCAAAGTGTCAATATTTTGTGTGGCCACCATTATTTTCCAGCACTGCCTTAACCCTCTTGGGCATGGAGTTCACCAGAGCTTCACAGGTTGCCACTGGAGTCCTCTTCCACTCCTCCATGACGACATCACGGAGCTGGTGGATGTTAGAGACCTTGTGCTCCTCCACCTTCCATTTGAGGATGCCCCACAGGTGCTCAATAGGGTTACCTTCACCCTCAGCTTCTTTAGCAAGGCAGTGGTCATCTTGGAGGTGTGTTTGGGGTCGTTATCATGCTGGAATACTGCCCTGAGGCCCAGTCTCTGAAGGGAAGGGATCATGCTCTGCTTCAGTATGTCACAGTACATGTTGGCATTCATGGTTCCCTCAATGAACTGCAGCCCCAGACCATGACACTCCCACCACCATGCTTGACTGTAGGCGAGACACACTTGTCTTTGTACTCCTCACCTGGTTGCTGCCACACACACTTGACACCATCTGAACCAAATAAGTTTATCTTGGTCTCATCAGACCACAGGACATGGTTCCAGTAATCCATGTCCTTAGTCTGCTTGTCTTCAGCAAACTGTTTGCAGGCTTTCTTGTGCATCATCTTTAGAAGAGGCTTCCTTCTGGGATGACAGCCATGCAGACCAATTTGATGCAGTGTGCGGCGTATGGTCTGAGCACTGACAGGCTGACCCCCTACCCCTTCAACCTCTGCAGCAATGCTGGCAGCACTCATATGTCTATTTCCCAAAGACAACCTCTGGATATAATGCTAAGCATGTGCACTCAACTTCTTTGGTCGACCATGGCGAGGCCTGTTCTGAGTGGAACCTGTCCTGTTAAACCACTGTATGGTCTTGGCCACCATGCTGCAGCTCAGTGTCAGGGTCTTGGCAATCTTCTTATAGCCTAGGCCATCTTTATGTAGAGCAACAATTATTTTTTTCAGATCCTCAGAGAATTCTTTGCCATGAGGTGCCATGTTGAACTTCCAGTGACCAGTATGAGGGAGTGTGAGAGCGATGCAATATAGGACGCTCCCAGAGCAGATTCTAGTTATTAACAAAGAGCAGATTCTGTTCATTACACCAAGATATTAACCAGTCATTCAAAGCGAGAGGTGTACAGCTTGTGTAACAGTGTAAATTTGCTGTCCCCTCAAAATAACTCAACACACAGCCATTAATGTCTAAACCACTGGCAACAAAAGTGAGTACACCCCTAAGTGAAAATGTCCAAATTGGGCCCAATTAGCCATTTTCCCTCCCCGGTGTCATGTGACTTGTTAGTGTTACAAGGTCTCAGGTGTGAATGGGGAGCAGGTGTGTTAAATTTGGTGTCATCGCTCTCACACTCCCTCATACTGGTCACATATTTCTTTAAACAGATTTGTCCAAGTAATTGAACCCCTTCTAAATAAAATCAATTCTTCCCTTAGCACTGGCTATGTACCAAAATCATTTAAATTAGCAGTTATGAAATCCCTGATTAAAAAACCGGACCTGGACCCCTGTCAACTGTCCAGCTATAGACCAATATCAAATCTCCCCTTTATCTCCAAGATCTTAGAAAAGGTTGTAGCACAGCAGCTATGCTCATACCTTCAAAGGAACAACATTAATTAAATGTATCAGTCAGGAGAGAGACAGCGCTAATTAAAGTAGTAAACGACCTACTACTGGCCTCTCATCGGGGTTGTGTCTGCTTGCTTGTGTTACTTGACCTTAGTGCAGCTTTTGATACCATTGATCATACTATTCTCCTTGATAGATTAGAAAATGTTGCTGACATTAAGGAAACGGCCCTCTCCTGGTCTTATTTGACCGATCGTTATTAATTCGTAGATGTAAATGGCGACTTCTCCATGCATACCAAGGTTAAATTTGGTATTCCACAAGGTTCTGTTTTAGGCCCATTGCTTTTTACTCTATGTATGCTAGGGCTGCACGGTTATGGCCAAAATGATAATCCCGACTATTTTGATCAATATTGAGATTTCAATTATTTATCACAATTATTCATTCATTTTAGGGACAACATATTTTTATTGCACTTTCACATTTAAATAAACAGACCACTGCTTTCACCTCCATGTTGTGCTACATTCCTGCTAATGTACAAATCTAAGCAAAATATAAATAAAATTGTACCCAAAATATAGGATAAGTAAAAATAAAAATGCCATCAACCAAATGAAAATAAGCATCAAATATAACAATATGCAACCAAATGAAAACAATTCAGGCGTATGCAGAACAGGCAATAACAGTGTTTACAGGAGGAGAGATGCAAGACAATTTCTTTAATAATAATTACCAAAATTTAGGAGCACAGTTGAAGTTTAGTTTTCTTTTTTTAGAGAGAGATGGTAACATTAATGCACCACAATATAACACACAAGTATGCATGAGAAAACTTGAGCTGGTCAATTATGACAGGATTTAGGAACATAGTGTGAACCATGACAAATTAATTTACCTTCTGATAAATTAAATTTAATATTTTCAGTTAATGTTACAGACTGTATGGAAAAAAACAACTGGTAACCTGTTCCACCTTGTAAACAAATACAATAAACATCAATGTTCAGTCTTTGAAGTCTACTCGTCTTAAATATATTTAAAGCTACACTATTAGACATTTTCCACTGTCATGGTTCTGGGCTGGAGTCAGTTCTCAAACCGCTCTGTGTATATTGTGTGTATATATCTGAATAATCTCATATAGGGTGTGATTGGGTGAGTTCATTTACCCGTCAGATGCAAAGCGCTTTAGTTTAATAGTGTTCATTACTGATGCTCGGATCAGGATTTTTACAACCGAAACTGATACAGATACCAATCTTTTTGTTTAAACTTTAATCAAGAGGTCTGTCATAAACAGTTAAATGTAATCTCTCTGCTCATGGTCACTGTTAATTGAATTAAAATAATAGCAATAAGAAATACTGTTGGTTAATTGATAAATAAACAAGCATAAAATATTTATTTTTAAATATCTTAAACAATAAAGAGTCCTAATTAGAAATAGACTAACACAAGCATGATCCATATTAGGAAAAAGGCTAATAGCTTTCTAAGGAGATAGCGAACTAATCTTAATGTCAAATTGATATTAAATGCAACCCATATTAATTAAACATTATTACATTTCTCATTTTGTTTATATTTTATGAAGTTGTTATAATATCTATTTTTATATTAAATGATTTATTTATAACTAAGCACATTTTCTGTCTTTACATTTTATTAGTTTTCTGTTTGTTGTTCCTTTTAGATCGGTTCCCCAGTATGCCTGCTGATAATATTGTTTTTGGGGGTTAAATAAAAACATGGAAACTAGAGTTGACTTTTCTGATGATATCTGGCAACCTTAAGTTTAAATGACTTGACTACGCTATGTATTTGAGTTAGTGAAGAGCGTGAAGGAGAGCAGCAGCGTACTCCTTCTGAACAGTTGCTAATCTGGATTATTAAATAATTCCTCACCAAGCATAAAGAAGTTTGAATTAAACCCACCTTGTAGTGTTAGCATTATTATTAATTTACTCCGCCTGACGCCACTGTGTCTACATGAGCAGGTGAAAGTTCAGGTCATTTTGCGGGATCAATAAAAGATGGCGGTTTGTGAGATTGGGAACTTGAGAGAAGCAAATGATGTACAGAGTTATGCTCGTCATCATAATGGCTTCTCTGCAGTATTTACACACTTGTTCGGTCGACTGAGGAGATGAAAAGCAGTGTGACCGAGCAGTAACCGTTGCTTGGTGTAGATGCATTTTGGACTTCCTGTAGTTTTTACTCCGATTGTATTATACAACTCCGGACAGGTCACTCGCACCGGTCTGAAAATTTTTTTATTCACAGTCGCAAACACGTGTGAAATAGTCGCACTGTAGAGCCCCGAGTTTATCTGCAAAGTTTATTCCTGTTCAGTGTGATGATGTTTAATGTCCCTGACAACCTCTGTAGTGCCATTTAGCATCGTGCTAGTGTCATGATTTCCCCTCACGCAAGCGCTGGAGCTCACAGTGAAACTGGCAGCTCAAGCGCTAAAATGCTAAATCCATTTCCGGGTTTTGGCATTACAAAATGAAGTCATCCCTTTAAACATTAATATCGCAGTCGATCATGTTCATTTAATCATGGGCAGTCAAAATCGTAATCGTGATCGATATTCGATTAATTGTTCAGCCCTAATATATGTTACCTCTAGGTCAAATTAATTGAAAACATGGAATTAGATTACACTGTTATGCTGATGATACACAGCTGTATGTTTCAGAAAAGCCAGATGAGAGACAGCAGCTTAATAAAGTTGATGAATGTGTAAAAGACTTTTGACGCTCATGTAGATAATACTACTAGGAGAGCCTTCTTTCATCTCAGAAATATTGCTAAGATAAGAAATATAATGTCACTACATGATGCAGAAATATTAGTCCATGCTTTCGTCACCTCTAGACTAGATTATTGTATTGCCTTACAGCCTGGTTGTTCCAGTACGAGCATAAACAAACTCCAGTTAGTCCAGAATGCAGCTGCTAGAATCCTTACTAGAACCAGAAGATATGACCCCATCACCCCGATCTTATCCACAATTCATTGGCTCCCAGTGAAATCATGCATTAATTATAAAATACTATTATTTATTTATAATGCAGTAAATGGTCTCGCGCCTCAGTATCTAAGCAAACTTTTGGTTTTCTATGATCTGTCACACCTACTTCGATCAAAAGGTGCAGGCTATTTGTCGGTCCCTACAATAGCGAAGGCTACAGCAGCGGGAAGAGCTTTCTCTTACAAAGCCTCACAGTTATGGAACAGCCTTCGAATTAGTGTTTGGGACTCAGACACAGTCTCAGTGTTTAAGTCTAGGCTTAAAACGTATTTGTTTACTCAGGCTTACCATGAGTAGACTTTCTTTTACGCAAAGCACAGTCTTACTTAACAATCTCTCACTTTCTCTTTCTGTCGAGCCACACATGACTTTATGGAGATTCTAGTGATCCTGATCCTTTTTGCTCTCTGGACCTACCTGATCCTTTCGGATGCCCTACCTCTAGATGGAGCTCTCTTCAACTCCAATTCCACATGGACATTCTCACTGTGGTTGCTGGGACTACAGATGCTATTTAGGCCCTGGGACTGTAATTACAACATGCAGTTTTGCACTAGGGTCTCCTTTGAACAGTGGACTAGTTCAACAAACAGACTTCATATAAAAACCATAATGAACTTTCCTTTAGTTTCACACTATCCGTTGTTAACCAGATGAGGATGGGTTCCCTTCTGAGTTTGGTTCCTCTCAAGGTTTCTTCCTCTTAACATCTTAGGGAGTTTTTCCTTGCCACCGTCACCACCGGCTTGCTCAATTGGGATAAATTCACACACTTAAAATATGTATCCCGTGTTTATATATTTCTGCAAAGCTGCTTTGAGACAATGACCATTTTAAAAAGCGCTATACAAATAAAATTTAATTGAATTAATGAATAGTAGCAGTTCAAGAACCAATCCCTTTGAGACAACTAATTTCAGAGATACAGTAGGTGACTGATATTCCTGCATAGAAATGTAAAACTGTCTATCCATGAGATATGAAGTAAGCCAGGAAAGAGCAGCACCCGTGACACCAATATCCGAGAAGCAGGAGAGAAGTAAGTCATGACAGAAAGTATCAAAAGCGGAACTAAGGTCAAGTAATAGAAGAATGGAAAAAGAACTGGAGTCACTAGAGAGTAATAGGTCATTGACAACCCTTATGAGGGCAGTTCCAGTACTATGGAGAGGGCAAAAGCCAGATTGAAAGGGGTCAAAGAGATTATTTTGATTATTTTGAAGCTGGGAGGCAACAGTACTTTCCAGTATTTTGGAAATGAACGGTAAGTTAGAGATAGGGCAAAAATTTGAAAGAACAGTAAGGTCCAAGTTAGGTTTTTTAAGAACTAGAGTAGTAGAGGGAGAGAAGCAGAAGCTATATATGGCATTTTAGGGGCTAGTTAAGTGCTCTAAACTAAAAATAAAACGTAGTGGTGGTGCACAAGATTAAAGCTCTCGTGAACTGGCGATGAATCCTGCCACGCACATCCTGTTGGTGTTAGTCCGTTTATCACAGGAAGCGCCTTCCTTTCAGTTTTAGGCTACCTTTGTTTTATTGCCTTGGAACACCGCCTTCGGCGACGCAAAGAAGCAAAATCTCTACGTTACCAATCAAGATTCGTGACATAGTTAGTCACATGCTAGACCACACAATCGTGTGATGTGAAGCTTGCAGCTCTGAATATGGAGCGCACTGGTACAGGACTGCTTATCACAAAAGCCCTTTTTCAGGGAAAGCACCTTCTAGGAGAACTCATTTTCAGCTCTGGTCCAATATAGGACAAATGAAGGATCTTGCGCACAGATCAAAATGACAAAGGAAAGTCCGAGTTCCTGCCACTTAATATTGACTTCCTTTGCGGGATTTTTTGGCCCGTACAAAGAATTGTCTCTCTCACAGTAAAAAAAATAAATAAATAAACAAACTTGAGTTGAAAGCATTCACAAAATCAAGGTCCTGCCATTGCCATCCTTGTCCCCTGACTTGAAACCCATAGAAAACCTGTGGTGTGAATTGAAGAGGAGAGTCCACCAGTGTGGACCTTGAAATTTGGCAGATCTGGGGAGATTCTGTACGGAGGAATGGTCTCAGATCCCTTGCCATATATTCTCCAACCGCATCGGGCATTATAGGAGAAGACTCTGTGCTGTTATCTTGGCAGCGGGATGTAGCTGAAAGTATTGACTAAAACGGTGCCAAGAATTGTTGCACAATATTATCATTCGCTGTAAGATCTTGCGCACATGTCGCGACAGTTTAGCGTGAACCTGCAGAAGCATGCCCCTGGTAGCAGGTGCTTGGCTCGTTGGTCTAGGGGTATGATTCTCGCTTAGGGTGCGAGAGATCCCGGATGCAGCACTATAGGTAGACGTGTCAGCTGTCTTTCTAGCAAGGCTTCATCTTTAATTGCTCTGACAATTAAGCATCCAGAACGAAATAGATGCACCGGTGGAGTACTGGTACCATGCAAGGTTCCCATTCTCGTGAACCTCTTTGGATTCTCGGCTGGAGCAGTCTTGCTTGTCCCTTTTAAGGGCATGTTGAGAAAACCTGCAGGATTTCTATGAACACAGTCAATTTGAAGTTGTTCTGGAAGTTCCATGTGTGAGAAGCTCAAGTGGTGCACAAGATTAAAGCTCTCGTGAACTGGCGATGAATCCTGCCACGCACATCCTGTTGGTGTTAGTCCGTTTATCACAGGAAGCGCCTTCCTTTCAGTTTTAGGCTACCTTTGTTTTATTGCCTTGGAACACCGCCTTCGGCGACGCAAAGAAGCAAAATCTCTACGTTACCAATCAAGATTCGTGACATAGTTAGTCACATGCTAGACCACACAATCGTGTGATGTGAAGTTTGCAGCTCTGAATATGGAGCGCACTGGTACAGGACTGCTTATCACAAAAGCCCCTTTTCAGAGAATGCACCTTCCAGGAGAACTCATTTTCAGCTCTGGTCCAATATAGGACAAATGAAGGATCTTGCGCACAGATCAAAATGACAAAGGAAAGTCCGAGTTCCTGCCACTTAATATTGACTTCCGTTGCGGGATTTTTTGGCCCGTACAAAGAATTGTCTCTCTCACAGTAAAAAAAATAAATAAATAAACAAACTTGAGTTGAAAGCATTCACAAAATCAAGGTCCTGCCATTGCCATCCTTGTCCCCTGACTTGAAACCCATAGAAAACCTGTGGTGTGAATTGAAGAGGAGAGTCCACCAGTGTGGACCTTGAAATTTGGCAGATCTGGGGAGATTCTGTACGGAGGAATGGTCTCAGATCCCTTGCCATATATTCTCCAACCGCATCGGGCATTATAGGAGAAGACTCTGTGCTGTTATCTTGGCAGCGGGATGTAGCTGAAAGTATTGACTAAAACGGTGCCAAGAATTGTTGCACAATATTATCATTCGCTGTAAGAGCTTGCGCACATGTCACGACAGTTTAGCGTGAACCTGCAGAAGCATGCCCCTGGCAGCAGGTGCTTGGCTCGTTGGTCTAGGGGTATGATTCTCGCTTAGGGTGCGAGAGGTCCCGGGTTCAAATCCCGGATGAGCCCACATTTTACGTTTCCAGACGGAAAATACTAACGGATCCCTGAACCTGTGGCTATTCGGGTGTTTGGCAGGCTGCATAGACACCAGTCAACACGACTAAGCTTCCCGTCATCGTGTGATCCCAACGGTCAAGCTCTGAATGAGGAGAATGTTGATGCTAGTCTGTTGATCAGAAAAGACCCTTTATTGGAATTCACCCATTCAGGTTTCGCCTACCTTTGGTTAGTGCCTTGGAGTACCAACTCTGGCGATGAAAACTTGCAAACTCTCAACATCACCAAGCAAGCTTTGTGACATAGTTAGTCAATTGCTGGCAAGACAATCATGTGATGTGAGCAGTCCAGCTCTGAATAAGGAGTTTGTTGATGCTAATCTGTTTATCACAGGAAGCCCCTTTTCAGAGAATGCACCTTCCAGGATAAATCAGTTTCAGCCCTCGTCCAATATAGAAAAAATGGAGGATCTTGCACACAGATCACGAGATAAGGTTCCAGAGCTTTCCAAAGTCTGCCAGGAAAGGGCTAGAGGGTAGCTGTGAATGTGCTAAATCAATCTAAAAGCGTTTCCTCCAGTAGCTTAGTTATATGTGTATGCAAGAAAATCAGCTAGCGCAGTCTGCTCATGTTGGCCCAGTGGCCTAATGGACAAGGCATCAGCCTTCGGAGCTGAGGATTGTGGGTTTGAGTCCCATCTGGGTCAAGTTTCAGCTAGTGTCTAGCAAGTCGTCAGCAGCATTGTAGGTAGACGTGTCAGCTGTCTTTCTAGCAAGGCTTCATCTTTAATTGCTCTGACAATTAACCATCCAGAACGAAATAGATGCACCGGTGGAGTACTGGTACCATGCAAGGTTCCCATTCTCGTGAACCTCTTTGGATTCTCGGCTGGAGCAGTCTTGCTTGTCCCTTTTAAGGGCATGTTGAGAAAACCTGCAGGATTTCTATGAACACAGTCAATTTGAAGTTGTTCTGGAAGTTCCATGTGTGAGAAGCTCAAGTGGTGCACAAGATTAAAGCTCTCGTGAACTGGCGATGAATCCTGCCACGCACATCCTGTTGGTGTTAGTCCGTTTATCACAGGAAGCGCCTTCCTTTCAGTTTTAGGCTACCTTTGTTTTATTGCCTTGGAACACCGCCTTCGGCGACGCAAAGAAGCAAAATCTCTACGTTACCAATCAAGATTCGTGACATAGTTAGTCACATGCTAGACCACACAATCGTGTGATGTGAAGCTTGCAGCTCTGAATATGGAGCGCACTGGTACAGGACTGCTTATCACAAAAGCCCTTTTTCAGGGAAAGCACCTTCTAGGAGAACTCATTTTCAGCTCTGGTCCAATATAGGACAAATGAAGGATCTTGCGCACAGATCAAAATGACAAAGGAAAGTCCGAGTTCCTGCCAATTAATATTGACTTCCTTTGCGGGATTTTTTGGCCCGTACAAGGAATTGTCTCTCTCACAGTAAAAAAAATAAATAAATAAACAAACTTGAGTTGAAAGCATTCACAAAATCAAGGTCCTGCCATTGCCATCCTTGTCCCCTGACTTGAAACCCATAGAAAACCTGTGGTGTGAATTGAAGAGGAGAGTCCACCAGTGTGGACCTTGAAATTTGGCAGATCTGGGGAGATTCTGTACGGAGGAATGGTCTCAGATCCCTTGCCATATATTCTCCAACCGCATCGGGCATTATAGGAGAAGACTCTGTGCTGTTATCTTGGCAGCGGGATGTAGCTGAAAGTATTGACTAAAACGGTGCCAAGAATTGTTGCACAATATTATCATTCGCTGTAAGATCTTGCGCACATGTCGCGACAGTTTAGCGTGAACCTGCAGAAGCATGCCCCTGGTAGCAGGTGCTTGGCTCGTTGGTCTAGGGGTATGATTCTCGCTTAGGGTGCGAGAGATCCCGGATGCAGCACTATAGGTAGACGTGTCAGCTGTCTTTCTAGCAAGGCTTCATCTTTAATTGCTCTGACAATTAAGCATCCAGAACGAAATAGATGCACCGGTGGAGTACTGGTACCATGCAAGGTTCCCATTCTCGTGAACCTCTTTGGATTCTCGGCTGGAGCAGTCTTGCTTGTCCCTTTTAAGGGCATGTTGAGAAAACCTGCAGGATTTCTATGAACACAGTCAATTTGAAGTTGTTCTGGAAGTTCCATGTGTGAGAAGCTCAAGTGGTGCACAAGATTAAAGCTCTCGTGAACTGGCGATGAATCCTGCCACGCACATCCTGTTGGTGTTAGTCCGTTTATCACAGGAAGCGCCTTCCTTTCAGTTTTAGGCTACCTTTGTTTTATTGCCTTGGAACACCGCCTTCGGCGACGCAAAGAAGCAAAATCTCTACGTTACCAATCAAGATTCGTGACATAGTTAGTCACATGCTAGACCACACAATCGTGTGATGTGAAGTTTGCAGCTCTGAATATGGAGCGCACTGGTACAGGACTGCTTATCACAAAAGCCCCTTTTCAGAGAATGCACCTTCCAGGAGAACTCATTTTCAGCTCTGGTCCAATATAGGACAAATGAAGGATCTTGCGCACAGATCAAAATGACAAAGGAAAGTCCGAGTTCCTGCCACTTAATATTGACTTCCGTTGCGGGATTTTTTGGCCCGTACAAAGAATTGTCTCTCTCACAGTAAAAAAAATAAATAAATAAACAAACTTGCGTTGAAAGCATTCACAAAATCAAGGTCCTGCCATTGCCATCCTTGTCCCCTGACTTGAAACCCATAGAAAACCTGTGGTGTGAATTGAAGAGGAGAGTCCACCAGTGTGGACCTTGAAATTTGGCAGATCTGGGGAGATTCTGTACGGAGGAATGGTCTCAGATCCCTTGCCATATATTCTCCAACCGCATCGGGCATTATAGGAGAAGACTCTGTGCTGTTATCTTGGCAGCGGGATGTAGCTGAAAGTATTGACTAAAACGGTGCCAAGAATTGTTGCACAATATTATCATTCGCTGTAAGAGCTTGCGCACATGTCACGACAGTTTAGCGTGAACCTGCAGAAGCATGCCCCTGGCAGCAGGTGCTTGGCTCGTTGGTCTAGGGGTATGATTCTCGCTTAGGGTGCGAGAGGTCCCGGGTTCAAATCCCGGATGAGCCCACATTTTACGTTTCCAGACGGAAAATACTAACGGATCCCTGAACCTGTGGCTATTCGGGTGTTTGGCAGGCTGCATAGACACCAGTCAACACGACTAAGCTTCCCGTCATCGTGTGATCCCAACGGTCAAGCTCTGAATGAGGAGAATGTTGATGCTAGTCTGTTGATCAGAAAAGACCCTTTATTGGAATTCACCCATTCAGGTTTCGCCTACCTTTGGTTAGTGCCTTGGAGTACCAACTCTGGCGATGAAAACTTGCAAACTCTCAACATCACCAAGCAAGCTTTGTGACATAGTTAGTCAATTGCTGGCAAGACAATCATGTGATGTGAGCAGTCCAGCTCTGAATAAGGAGTTTGTTGATGCTAATCTGTTTATCACAGGAAGCCCCTTTTCAGAGAATGCACCTTCCAGGATAAATCAGTTTCAGCCCTCGTCCAATATAGGAAAAATGGAGGATCTTGCACACAGATCACGAGATAAGGTTCCAGAGCTTTCCAAAGTCTGCCAGGAAAGGGCTAGAGGGTAGCTGTGAATGTGCTAAATCAATCTAAAAGCGTTTCCTCCAGTAGCTTAGTTATATGTGTATGCAAGAAAATCAGCTAGCGCAGTCTGCTCATGTTGGCCCAGTGGCCTAATGGACAAGGCATCAGCCTTCGGAGCTGAGGATTGTGGGTTCAAGTCCCATCTGGGTCAAGTTTCAGCTAGTGTCTAGCAAGTCGTCAGCAGCATTGTAGGTAGACGTGTCAGCTGTCTTTCTAGCAAGGCTTCATCTTTAATTGCTCTGACAATTAACCATCCAGAATGAAATAGATGCACCGGTGGAGTACTGGTACCATGCAAGGTTCCCATTCTCGTGAACCTCTTTGGATTCTCGGCTGGAGCAGTCTTGCTTGTCCCTTTTAAGGGCATGTTGAGAAAACCTGCAGGATTTCTATGAACACAGTCAATTTGAAGTTGTTCTGGAAGTTCCATGTGTGAGAAGCTCAAGTGGTGCACAAGATTAAAGCTCTCGTGAACTGGCGATGAATCCTGCCACGCACATCCTGTTGGTGTTAGCCCGTTTATCACAGGAAGCGCCTTCCTTTCAGTTTTAGGCTACCTTTGTTTTATTGCCTTGGAACACCGCCTTCGGCGACGCAAAGAAGCAAAATCTCTACGTTACCAATCAAGATTCGTGACATAGTTAGTCACATGCTAGACCACACAATCGTGTGATGTGAAGTTTGCAGCTCTGAATATGGAGCGCACTGGTACAGGACTGCTTATCACAAAAGCCCTTTTTCAGGGAAAGCACCTTCTAGGAGAACTCATTTTCAGCTCTGGTCCAATATAGGACAAATGAAGGATCTTGCGCACAGATCAAAATGACAAAGGAAAGTCCGAGTTCCTGCCACTTAATATTGACTTCCTTTGCGGGATTTTTTGGCTCGTACAAGGAATTGTCTCTCTCACAGTAAAAAAAATAAATAAATAAACAAACTTGAGTTGAAAGCATTCACAAAATCAAGGTCCTGCCATTGCCATCCTTGTCCCCTGACTTGAAACCCATAGAAAACCTGTGGTGTGAATTGAAGAGGAGAGTCCACCAGTGTGGACCTTGAAATTTGGCAGATCTGGGGAGATTCTGTACGGAGGAATGGTCTCAGATCCCTTGCCATATATTCTCCAACCGCATCGGGCATTATAGGAGAAGACTCTGTGCTGTTATCTTGGCAGCGGGATGTAGCTGAAAGTATTGACTAAAACGGTGCCAAGAATTGTTGCACAATATTATCATTCGCTGTAAGAGCTTGCGCACATGTCACGACAGTTTAGCGTGAACCTGCAGAAGCATGCCCCTGGCAGCAGGTGCTTGGCTCGTTGGTCTAGGGGTATGATTCTCGCTTAGGGTGCGAGAGGTCCCGGGTTCAAATCCCGGATGAGCCCACATTTTACGTTTCCAGACGGAAAATACTAACGGATCCCTGAACCTGTGGCTATTCGGGTGTTTGGCAGGCTGCATAGACACCAGTCAACACGACTAAGCTTCCCGTCATCGTGTGATCCCAACGGTCAAGCTCTGAATGAGGAGAATGTTGATGCTAGTCTGTTGATCAGAAAAGACCCTTTATTGGAATTCACCCATTCAGGTTTCGCCTACCTTTGGTTAGTGCCTTGGAGTACCAACTCTGGCGATGAAAACTTGCAAACTCTCAACATCACCAAGCAAGCTTTGTGACATAGTTAGTCAATTGCTGGCAAGACAATCATGTGATGTATGCAGTCCAGCTCTGAATAAGGAGTTTGTTGATGCTAATCTGTTTATCACAGGAAGCCCCTTTTCAGAGAATGCACCTTCCAGGATAAATCAGTTTCAGCCCTCGTCCAATATAGGAAAAATGGAGGATCTTGCACACAGATCACAAGATAAGGTTCCAGAGCTTTCCAAAGTCTGCCAGGAAAGGGCTAGAGGGTAGCTGTGAATGTGCTAAATCAATCTAAAAGCGTTTCCTCCAGTAGCTTAGTTATATGTGTATGCAAGAAAATCAGCTAGCGCAATCTGCTCATGTTGGCCCAGTGGCCTAATGGACAAGGCATCAGCCTTCGGAGCTGAGGATTGTGGGTTCGAGTCCCATCTGGGTCAAGTTTCAGCTAGAGTCTAGCAAGTGGTCAGCAGCATTGTAGGTAGACGTGTCAGCTGTCTTTCTAGCAAGGCTTCATCTTTAATTGCTCTGACAATTAAGCATCCAGAACGAAATAGATGCACCGGTGGAGTACTGGTACCATGCAAGGTTCCCATTCTCGTGAACCTCTTTGGATTCTCGGCTGGAGCAGTCTTGCTTGTCCCTTTTAAGGGCATGTTGAGAAAACCTGCAGGATTTCTATGAACACAGTCAATTTGAAGTTGTTCTGGAAGTTCCATGTGTGAGAAGCTCAAGTGGTGCACAAGATTAAAGCTCTCGTGAACTGGCGATGAATCCTGCCACGCACATCCTGTTGGTGTTAGTCCGTTTATCACAGGAAGCGCCTTCCTTTCAGTTTTAGGCTACCTTTGTTTTATTGCCTTGGAACACCGCCTTCGGCGACGCAAAGAAGCAAAATCTCTACGTTACCAATCAAGATTCGTGACATAGTTAGTCACATGCTAGACCACACAATCGTGTGATGTGAAGTTTGCAGCTCTGAATATGGAGCGCACTGGTACAGGACTGCTTATCACAAAAGCCCTTTTTCAGGGAAAGCACCTTCTAGGAGAACTCATTTTCAGCTCTGGTCCAATATAGGACAAATGAAGGATCTTGCGCACAGATCAAAATGACAAAGGAAAGTCCGAGTTCCTGCCACTTAATATTGACTTCCTTTGCGGGATTTTTTGGCTCGTACAAGGAATTGTCTCTCTCACAGTAAAAAAAATAAATAAATAAACAAACTTGAGTTGAAAGCATTCACAAAATCAAGGTCCTGCCATTGCCATCCTTGTCCCCTGACTTGAAACCCATAGAAAACCTGTGGTGTGAATTGAAGAGGAGAGTCCACCAGTGTGGACCTTGAAATTTGGCAGATCTGGGGAGATTCTGTACGGAGGAATGGTCTCAGATCCCTTGCCATATATTCTCCAACCGCATCGGGCATTATAGGAGAAGACTCTGTGCTGTTATCTTGGCAGCGGGATGTAGCTGAAAGTATTGACTAAAACGGTGCCAAGAATTGTTGCACAATATTATCATTCGCTGTAAGATCTTGCGCACGTGTCGCGACAGTTTAGCGTGAACCTGCAGAAGCATGCCCCTGGTAGCAGGTGCTTGGCTCGTTGGTCTAGGGGTATGATTCTCGCTTAGGGTGCGAGAGATCCCGGATGCAGCACTATAGGTAGACGTGTCAGCTGTCTTTCTAGCAAGGCTTCATCTTTAATTGCTCTGACAATTAACCATCCAGAACAAAATAGATGCACCAGTGGAGTACTGGGACCATGCAAGGTTCCCATTCTTGTGAACCTCTTTGGATTCTCAGCTGGAGCAGTCTTGCTTGTCCCTTTTAAGGACATGTTGAGAAAACCTGCAGGATTTCTATGAACACAGTCAATTTGAAGTTGTTCTGGAAGTTTCATGTGTGAGAAGCTCAAGTGGTGCACAAGATTAAAGCTCTCGTGAAATGGCGATGAATCCTGCCACGCACATCCTGTTGGTGTTAGTCCGTTTATCACAGGAAGCGCCTTCCTTTGATCACAGGGTTTTTGACTTCCAAAAGAAGGAACCGATTCTAAACTGTTGAAACGAGTAATTAGTAATTGCAGACTTACTTCCTGTACTAACCTACGTAATTTGGTAACAAAAACCTGCTTCTGGTCTTCATCCAATGCTCGCGAACAAAAGGAGTTGAAAGTGGATATGGTAGTGGGCGTTTCCACATGCTGACTGCCGTAGACCAATCACAACAGACTGGGAAATCTGACCAATCAGAGCAGAGTATGATCTCTGAAAGGCGGTGTTTAGAATGAGTCCTTTAGATCGGATCATTGAACGAGTCGTTTGTGACACTGGGGGGAAAAAAGGTAATGCTGCAATTTAAATTATAAGCACATTGAAGTGTTTTTTTGACCTTGGATGCATGTAAAGCTATTGTAGGAGACCTTTAAAACAAAATTAGGCACATTTCAAAACCATAATAGTTGTGCTTTAATGCACGATGTGGAAGCAAAGAACCTTCATAGAGTGCATTAAAATCGTGTAATGCACACCTAGCCCTGGATTATCCTACTTAAACCATGGTCATATGCCAGCATTGACAAGTTAAATCTATCACTGATAATTGCAGTGCAAAATTTGACTAAAAAGATCAAAAATAATGGTTAATTTTCGTTAGTTATTTTATATAACATTATAAGATATGACCCCCTTTATGCATTCGTGAAGTTTTTTTTTGGTTCATGCATTATAGGGTTAAATATCAAAAATCTAAAAGGCGTGCGTCATACCTGACACCTAGTCAAACACTTTACAGTTGGTTTTGTGACTGTACATCATTCCCTTCAAATGCTATTGAGCTTTAAATAATGGCATATTTTGTGTATGAGCCCATTCTGCAGTGAAATTCATGTCTAATTTACATGTGATTTAATAGTTTATTTTATTAAATATCCAAAATGTAAAATGTGTGCTTCACACCTGACACCTAGATTAACACTTTACAGTTGGCTTCATGACTGTACATCATTCCCTTCAAATGCTATTGAGCTTTAAATGATGGTATATTTTGTGTATGAGCCCATTCTGTAGTGAAATACGTGGCAATATTTACATATGATTTAATAGCTTATTTTAATTAATATCAGAAATCTAAAAGGTGGGTGTCATACCTGACATTTAGATGAACCCTTTACAGTTGGGATCATGACTGCTATTGAGCTTTACATTATGGTATATTTTGTGTATGGGCCAATTCTGTAGTGAAATTCATATAAAATTTACATGTGATTTAATAGTTTATTTTATTAAATATCAAAAACGTAAAATGTGTGCTTCATACCTGACACCTAGATGAACACTTTACAGTTGGCTTCATGACTGTACATCATTCCCTTCAAATGCTATTGAGCTTTAAATTATGGTATTTTGTGTATGAGCCCATGCAGTAATAAAATACATGACAATATTTACATATGATTTAATAGCTTATTTTAATAAATATCAGAAATCTAAAAGGTTTGCATTATAGCTGACACCTAGGTGAACACTTTACGGTTGGTTGTGTGACTGTACATCATTCCCTTCAAATGCTATTGAGCTTTAAATTATGGTATATTTTGTGTATGTAATACACATGCAGTAATAAAATACATGGCAATATTTATATATGATTTAATAGTTTATTTTGTTAAATATCATAAATCTAAGAGGTGTGCATTATAGCTGACACCTAGATGAACACTTTACAGTTGGTTAAATGACTGTAAGTCATTCCCTTCAAATGCTAATGAAGTTAGAAACGTGTTTAACAATGTCGTATGTAACTTTAGAGACGGTCCCTTAATTTCCGCATATGTGCGAATATCGAACGTCCAACGACGAATAAAGCTGGTTTGTCGTTGGACGTTAGCTATTAAAATAAACTGACCAGACCTCCCTGTGTTTAACACACCTTCCAGCCAATCACAATCGAGTATTCGGACAGACCATGGTATAAATAATATATACGCAACAGTTATATCAGTCCACTAATTTGATTGGTTGAACAATGTTCCAAGCGCGCCTATATTTCATATAACCGCACTGGTGAGTTTCACTGTGCGTCTCACTCCGCTCCTCTGAGTTCACCATGTAAAAATCTACTTCCTAGTTCGAAACTGTTACTACAATTGTGTTAACGACATCATCAGTGGGCATGGCAAATGAAAGTTTTCAGGAACGTAACTTTTGACTTAAAATGTGAAAGCTTGTCAGATGAAGATGGAAAGGAAGAAGGGACCCAGCTGTGCCAGAAGCACCTTTTTAACGGGAATGTACAAATCAACGTGAGGTAGCTAGTCAGCTAGCCGACATGCTATAAAGTGAGTACGGCTACTTCAAGGTCTATTTCTGCTAGCACAGCAAAAAATAAACAGAACATTTGGCTGTATTTGTCTCAAATGTCACTTACTCTATATTAATTTCTTGTTTATAGATATATGTTGTATAAAAGCAATATCGCACAAGCAAGAGTGCAGTTATACTGAATAACGGCAGACATTGCGTGTAACCGCTCTCCTTCTCCTGCGATATTGCTTAAATATAGTGGCATAGCTGTGTGATTTCAGACAGAGCCACGTTGCTTTAATGTATAACATGTCACTGCTAATAGAGCCTTTATTTGATTGTTGCATTGGGACTACATTATTGACAAATATGCAACCGTCTAAAGTGGCAGATCTTGGCTAAGACACACACACTCTCTCTCTCTCTCTCTCTCTCTCTCTACCAGGAATGCGCACATCACTACGCGCGCTCTCGCTCGTGAACGCGCCTACGTAACGGTAAAGGAAACGAGGGAGCGAATCGCATGAAGGGAGTCTACACAGCGATTTGGAACAGAAGGAGACGTTAGTTAAATAAGCCCCTCCCCCTGGAAACAGCTTCACCCCTGCCGAGCGAGGAATCTTGGGCCGCGTCCTAAACTGCATACTAACGCAATAAAGAGTGTGTCCACGGCGCAGGAAACCGTTTTCCGATAACGTTATCTTCTCGTTCAGGCACACTGACCTGAACACGGGGCTGACACCGGAAAGGAAGAAGCCTCAGGATTATCGCCCCCGCCCCTGTAAGACATCTTTAAAGTTAAAGAGCAGGATTGTGGCAGACATGTTCTCCACCGAGACACACTAAAGCCAGGGAAGGATTCACGTCTGGTAGGTTATTATGGGATTTTTCTCAAATTTTAAATACCCACATCTCTGCGCATTTTTATAGTTAATGGGAAAGCGTGGACGTTATTTGGCTCGATGTGTGATTTTTCAGCTCACATCTCAGTGTTCATCAGCTGTTGATCATTTGCTATAACTTTCCCCTAAAGAATCTTGACACTCTGTCGCCTGTAGTTAAAAAAAAAAAAATTGTGAATGCAACACAGTTGAACTAGCACACGTACATGTCTTTACACATCTACATTAGTGAAGTTTGGTCAAAACTAGTATTCAACCACTTGGAATAATGAAGCTCACCGTTCATTTAAAACTGGACAGATGTTGTTTAGTGGCTTTTATTTTCTTTCTTTCTTTTTGTTTTTAAAGTAAATGTATACACAAATCCTTTTTTTTTTTTTAAACGATGATAGGCTAATGGAAACTCTAGCTATCATATAAAGTGGTACTATTTTAGGCTAAATCCCAAATGGCTAGTTATTCCCTGTAACTTGGTGACTTGTACACCTTGTGTAGTGCACTAATAAGCAGACATTTGGGATTAAGACTTTATTAATATGGACGTTTTGTCCTAGTCCTTTGGCAGTCTGAGGCGCACACACACCCCTACCTGTGTTTACTTGCACACATTTCCGGTTCAGATGAAACCCCTGAATTGGCTACTGCTTTTATTAATGATTTACGTTGGGGAAGTCTGATTCCTGTGGCGATGTTGGGCTCATTTGCGATCTCTCAGGTGTCTTTAAAAAAAATAAAATTATATATATATATATATATATATATATATATATATATATATATATATATATATATATATATATAATTTTTTTTTTTTCACAACTGTTTTCATCTAGGGGAACAAAATGTCGAGCAGCTAGACTCACACCCTGCACACGTCAACCCATAGTCTTCACTTGCTTGGGCTGTTTTGTACCTAGAGCCACTTTATGTTCAGAAAATTGACTTAAGAAATAAACCAATATCCAGTCAACCAAATTCAATACACCTAATTTTAATAGAAACTCATTGCTTTGAACCTTATTGCAACCATGCATAGGTTGTGCATGATTATTAGTATATCGTGTGACCATAACATGTATGCAGGCTGTATACCTGTGCTAGGAACTCAATAATTGCCTAACAATCCTGGAAGTGTCACTTTTCTCACATGGCCACCTATATTTTTTGTTCTGCAGCCAATACTTGATTTAAGTTTGGTTTTGGCTTGCGGTAATAAGAGTGCAAACTAAAGTTTTTCCATACTGCTGAAAAAGGGGAAAACCTGAATTTTTAATTTGGATGGGATATATATTTACCTGGGTTTATTTCTCCTGGCCATTTTATAGAAGATAAAATATGGCATAATCCTAACTGTACATGTACAGTCAGTAAAATATTACAGATGGGACTAAAATCCCAGAGATACACTGATGATAATTACATTACCCCACCTCCCCAGGGAAAGGAACATGTTTTCTTGATGGTTGTTCTTTTTGAATGCTCACATGGCATAGTTGCAGTAGCTGTGTGTATTACCCATAATACATTGTGACCATTTATCAGTTTTCACTCACTAATGGCAGTGAGCAGTACTCTGTGTACACTGTCAATACATTTCACAGTTTTTTTTTTCCCCCAGGTGATTTGATTTCTTTTAAGAACCCTTCTTTCAACACGAGCAGTTGAGTAATACTATAAATATAGGAGGTCACATGGGCTTTGTGTGTTTGTATAAGCAGTGATTAAACAGATGACAGTCAAGCATAACCTGCTATAGATAAAACAGTATAGAGATATCGCAGTATTGGGTACAGATTGATATTTTTATAGAGTAGTAATGCTAAATTTCAGATAACATTAGAACTGCATTTAGAGCTCTACAGGGTGTCCCAAAGGCCAACACTGCATTGGTTATGTTTTCATCAGTGGGTGTTCGTGGACATCCACTTCTCAGTTGGTCCACAACACTTTTTGAATTTGTTAATAGGTTAATCAACAGTGTCATGTGTGTGGGTGTGTGTCTGATGTGCTTGCGATATTTCCTGTTAAAGTCCATCTCAACCTTGCGGCAACTTCCCGATCCAGCCATGAGCATGATTTCAATACGTTTTTCTTTTGTCAAATACATTCTTAAAGGCTATCTGGAAAAAAAAAATAGATATAATATAAACTAAGTATGAAAAATTTAAAAATTTCCCTTATGCATGTAGACTTTTGGGACACTCTGTACATTAACGTGGTACCACTGCTTTCACACTAGCAAGTGACAGTATGTCAGCGCTTCATTTCCTATGCAAGTTCACAACACAGAGGTACAGGCTGTGACAAGCAGCATTCAAGTTATGATTATGCAAAAAAAAAAAAAAATCGGTTTTATTCAAATATATTTTAAACCAAACTCCCACAGTGTTGTGTGTAAATTATACAGGAATCTGTACACATTTAACTACTAATGTCTTATCAAAATGTAATTTTTAATGGAAAAAAAATCTTTGTCGTCAGGGACAAAAATATGCTTAATCCTGTTGATTCTGCTGTGAGTTGCTCTGGAAATTATTTAATAGTAATACACAGTCAGGTTCCAATTGGTGGTAGTTTTTTCGAACACGCAGATTAAACAGATTCCTCCCGTTATCACACCGGAAAGATGTAGACCCGTTGGCCAGAGACCCTCTCACAAATTTCTGGTATGGCTTAGAAATATTAGACATAGTCTTACCCATTTAACAAGGCCTTGAGTTTTACTTAGTTACTTAACGTGTACTTAACATTATCCAGTTGCCTGGTTCACTACCACCATCTTCAGAGACACGCCTGTAGTGAGTCTGTAAACTCACTCCTGAACACACTTTCCCTGAATTTACCCGAAGTTCTCATTGACTGGTATCTGGTTGCGACAGACAGATTGACAGTAGTGGGGAATAGTGGGGAACAAAGCAACACAACCCATGTTATAACCACAACCCTTGTTCTTGCACAAGCAACTTGCACTAGCATTTAAAAACAGCTGGTTAGAGCTCTGCCCTATGTCATGACTCTTTAAAACTGTCCACTGTTGTCGTGATTGTTGTAATTATTTGTGTCTCAAATCAGAAATTGTTACCTTGCGTTCAAAAGTATTTATTAATCTAGAAAATTCATAAAACTGGTACACAAGGCAGACGTTTTAGTAGATTTGAAGGCTGCATGATAGGTTTTTAAAATTTGGAGTGTTAAGTGCAGTACTCCCTAGTTGTCATACAGCCCAGCTAGCTCAGTCAGTACAGCATGAGACTCTTAACCTTTGTGTCAATTAAAAAGTTACACATTCATTTGTTTTCAGAATTGTAACCCTGATTACAGGGTTTGTTTACATAATGCCACATATGTTTGTTTGTTTTTTTAATGAAAAAAAAAGTAATTATTTTCTATACTAAATGCTAAGCAGAATTTTTTTCTTTGATTATTGCAGTCTTTGCTATGTCAATGATTAATAACATCATTAATTTTGATGCATTCATATTTTTTATACAGTGTCATTTAAAAAAAAAAAAAAAAAAAAAAACACTCCGGTCCATAGAGGACAAAAATGTCCGTGTCAAAAATCTCATAGCAATATTTTATATATTTTCCACTTTCACTGACTTTTTTTTTTTAACAGCATCAGTTCATAACATTTATTCATTTTCAGTCTTTTAACCCTTTAAATGCTTAAATATTAATTTCCTTACATATTGCAAAAATCTTCAAAGCTCAGGAACCTTCTTTGACTCATATACATGGTGTGGGATTTGTGCTTTCCAGTACAATATAATTTCTTTATTTCAAACTGCTCACACACACACACACACACACACACACACACACACACACACATACACACACACAAATTTCAGTGCATGCATACAAACCACAACTCTGATATCCATACAAACACACCCACACAATTGTAGCTGCATCATTTATTCAGTGCTCTAATGCAGTGCTCTATAATACAGCAGAATCAGAAAAAAAGGAAAATCATGTATTTTCCCCAGAGGCTAAACCTGAGAAAGTAGTACACATTTCAGAATTAAAAAAAAAATTCAATGTTTTGAAACGTTGTCAACAAAATAAAAGCCTATTAAAACAGAATGCATGATTTTATGCTTAAATCTCACAGGGATTAATATTGCAGTTTGAATGGGTTTCAATGGGGACATTTTTATCCTTAAGGTCCTGAGTGTAACTATTTTGTGTAGCTAGTTTAAAATGGATTCATGAAAGAAAATGAGGGTGAAATATTAAAATTCCAATAAAAATACATATCTTTTGCAAAATTTAAGCTGTTTGCATTAACACAGACAAAATGATGATGATGATGATGATGATAATAATAATAATAATAATAATAATAATAATAATAGTAATAATAATAATAAAAAAGAAAGACAATGTTCATAAGTATGCACAAGGGTTAACCTCAGGGTCATGTGTTTGAGCCACATGTTGAGCAGTAGCTTTTAACAATTACCCTTGAGGGATCAATAAAGATTAGCTATCTGTCTAGAATCGTGTATAAGGATTCAATTTGAGACAAGCACTAGTTTGTTGTGGACATAGTGTCACATGGTGACACTTGAACTTGGAATTGTAAATTTAGAAGGCACATCCGTACTTGAAACACATCCACAAATACATCTACAAGAGACAAATGTGAGCAAGCAGCTCAGTGTGGTACACTTTTATAGGATAATGAATAACTTTTTTAAGTAATATATAACAATATTCAGATTTTCTTATCACGGTTCCTTCATACCCCTGGTTAATATCTAACTGGTCCTTGTCTTTGGCTCAAGGTTAGCGATTTACTGCTTGTTGTACGTGTTATTCAGTTCAGAACTCAAGAAGCCCATCGAATGATGGCAGGTGCCTGAACTCAGTTGTAGACAATCAGTACATTTACATGGACAACAATAATCCGATATTAAGACAATACTCTGATTAAGAAACTACCATGTAAACAGCGAATATTGATTACCTTAATCCGGCTAAGGTCATACTCGAAGTAAACACAAATGGAATTAAGACGTGGAGTATTCCTGTTTTAGTCACATTATCGACGTGCATTACAGACACGTAAACACCTTAATCACACTATTAATGTCGTGCGGGAGTTTTCGCCGCATTTTGCGACAGGACACATACACACATGGCAGTGCTCAACCGTTTGATGGCAAAAAAGGGAGTATGACTGCATCCGAAACCGCGTACTTACCTGCTATGTAGTAGGTGAGATACATATATTTCGGCTACTATATATTAGGTAAGTATGCGGTTTCAGAAGCAGCCCCTAGCTTCAAGCAGTCCTCTATTTGCACGTATAGCATGACAAATAATTAACTGCACTTGAAGCTTTTGTAAAGTTAAAAATGAACTGTATATGGTACCATAACGAAGACGAACTGTAGGTTGATACGTGAAATTCTGGAGGGAACGTCAGACGGCGTGGCACAGGGACGTAATGACGTGTGCCGTTAATCAATCTATGTTCTATAACATGTAAAACAGGAACATGAAAGAATAGTTTAAAAGCAACTCATGTAAACGCCTTAATCACAATATTGTCTTATTCAGAATAAGATCAATAATTAGATTATTGTTGTCCATGTAAACGTAGTCACAAACATAGATTATAAGAATCTAGGGTGGGGTGGTGTCAAGGTTAGTCATGGTGTATGATCGGATGGTGACACGACTTAACTTTTTCAAAATACCAATTACATTAAAATGCATTACTGTCTATCTGGTTTTTATTATTAGGATTCCTTTGTTAGGAGGAAACCTAATATGGTTAGTCTTCTTCGTTTTCTTCTGATTCTGATTGGTGAAAAGTTTTGCAATTTGGTATTACAAGCCACGAGTAACCCCACATGAGCCCATACGTGGCACTACAGGCCACACCCAAATTCTATGCAAGTCCAAAATGTCTGATAATTGGTATACATGCCTTATTTCTCATGGGGAACAAAAAAGCCATTGGGACCCATAAGGTCTGCCATGATAGATTTTCCAGTACATTAAAAAGTTGTCCAAAACTACAAAACTTCTCCTCATGAACCGTAGGTCCGATTGACTTGAACTGTGGTACGTGTGTGGGTTACATGTCTTTCTACAGGGTGATAAACAATAAGGAATCAAATAAAAATTTACCTAACTATTTACATATTGGTGAATTAACAACTGTTGCAGATATTTCTGTGGACTTGATCTGTGCCACACACAGACGACAATACAGTATGTTACCAGGTGCGATGGCAACCTCATATCTTCAAAAACAATGACTAATTGATTAAAAGTAATAATTTATCGCAAATGCTAAAATAATGCTTTACACATCCGCTAGTCATACAACGGATACTCCGATTCAATCACCCGTTCATATGAAGACTCTTGACAATGTTGAGTAAAAAATCTGAGAAATGGGTGAATGTGAGATGAAAAATAGATTTATTGTGAATGTCTGAGATATGCATGCTCGGCTAAATGTTCGTGCACTCTGCCAGTGGATGTCCCCTTTCCTCCACAGTCCGCGCACGCTTGGGGCCATGCACATGAATCCATGGCTTTCTCGCAAAGGGTGGGCTGACTGTCTGTTAGGCAGACATTCTGTGGCTGATTTGGCCACAGCTAATGCTAATAGAAACAGTAAACCTTCTCCAGAACCATGAACCTTGGTCATTTTTGTCAATTTTGTTCTACTGTGGCACACTGAAACTAGAGATTAGACTTGCACTTCTCAGAAAGCATGGACCATAACAGAGTATAGGTGGCAATATAGGCCATGCCTCAAAGTTGACACATTCAAAATGATGGCATTTCTACTCTGTCAGGCCAATATGTCTGAAAGTTGATATGTATGCCTTGTTGCTCATGGGGAACAAGAAAGTCTCAACAACCCATTGAGATTTTTCTCTACAATGATCATTTCTGGAAAACTACAAAAATGAACTTAAAATCTGCCATTTATCCAAATGCGTTGAAATGTATATGTGGAATACATTCCTCTACCATGTCAATTTTTAAATGGTCTGCAATCTTGAGGAGGAATCCACCATTATACATTGCTGTATGTATGTATGTATGCATGTATGTGTGTATGTGTGTGTGTGTGTGTGTGTGTGTGTTTATTTAATAATTGATCCAGTGGTCCCTAACCTTTTCATGTCTGGCTCTGCCTCCCCAAACATAAAGGTTGGATTTAACAACCCCCAGACATACCCCTGATTCACACTATAACAACTTCAGTTTCTTGGCACAGGGGGCACGAGTTCTCTGAAAACACTTTGCATGTTTAATCCATTACTGTTGTAAACACTTCTAAAAACCTCTGTTGCCGCTTGTAGCATGTTTGTAACTTTATCATACGTGATGTCGAAAATGAGAAAAGGAAAACATACAATTAAGTGTTTGATCTTTTTGTTTTTTGTTATATATCCTATACAAGGATGTGCAGAGACTTTTATTACAAAATACATCTTTTGTATGAATGTTTCCCTTTAATTTTCATCAAAGGTTTGGGTGCTTTTTTAAATGGTCGGTTAATACAGTAATACAGTAAACTCAAGATAGTTCTATGCTACTGTGCAAATTTCAAACCATACCACCACTACTAGAAACTGTTAAGTAGAAATGAGTTCTCATTCACATGAAGTTGCTTCCTGGGTGGTCTGTTTTCTGTTTCCAGTTACATAAGTTCCTTTCGGATGTTAATGGAAAGACTGAGACCTGCAAGCTTGTGGAAAGCACGTGGTCCTAATATAGCTGAGTACTTCACTCGTGTGCAGTTGTGCAAGGTTTCCTGTTTTACATCGCCTGTGGTTTGCTGGTTTGTTATTTGGTTGGCTGATTTAGGTTTGCCTTCCTTGTCCTGTCACATACTGTGACTAGATTTTTGTTGCTCTTTTGCTTGAACGATGTAGTGTTGTTCTCATTGGTCTGGTTCACAGTGCAGATTAACGCTTGTTTCAGGTCGAATATGGAAAGTTCCTCCTATTACATATAAGTCACTGTATGTGAGAAGCGATCAGTAACGGGGAGCAGCGAATAAAGACATCCCATGATCTTTAAAGACAGAACTTCTTTTTGAATGTAATTAAGGCCCAACGTCACAGCCCTTGAGCGTTGCTAATAAGATTTCCTTACAAGGAATTGGATCAGGACCTTCCTGCCTTTTGGAAAGGCCTAATTTGGAAAAACATGCTATCAATTAGGCTAGTCACATGAGGTTTCTGAGGGTGTGCCAGTATCATATCGTAGTATCCTAGTTTCATTTAGTGTAATTTAATAGTCAAAGCAAGATGTCTTTTGCTCTTGTCAGTTTGGGGAGTTTGCTTATTTATTACAGAGGTTGTTATATTTTCTGATACAGTTGGGGAAATAACTATTGAACGCGTCAACATTTTTTTTCAGTAAGTATATTTCCATTGAGGCTATTCACATGAAAGTTTCACCAGACGTTGGTATTAACTCTGCTTGTGACTTTCTGCCCAAAACCCTCTCGCAATCTGCAATCGATTAGCGACCGACGTTTAGTAGTTCCCACTCAGCGTGGCGCAAGGTCCCTTTCCAGAGCCTTCACGCTAACTGTTCCTCAGTGGTGGAATGAACTTCCAATCTCAATCCAGACCGCAGAATCTCTCACCATCTTCAAAAAACAGCTAAAGACCCACCTCTTACGTGAACACCTAACCAACAAATATATATATATAAAATTGCACTTACACCTCTACTCTGTGCACTTTGCTTCTTCTGGAACTCAATTAATGGATCTTGTATGGTAGCACTACTTGTATTGTTCTCTGCTTGATCTATCGCTTTGCTTGTATTGTTCTCATTTGTAAGTCGCTTTGGATAAAAGCGTCTGCTAAGTGAATAAATGTAAATGTAACTCAAAATACACACACACAAAGAAATCCAAACATTAATTAATGAAGTTATGTGCAATAAAACGGAATGACTCAGGAAATAATTATTGAACATGCTAAATGAAATTTATTTAATACTTATTGGAGAAGCCTTTGTTTGTAATGACCACTTCAAGACGCTTCCTGTGTGAAGAAATTAATCGGCCGCAGTATTCAGGTGTGATATTGGCCCATTCTTCTAAATGTATTGTCTTTAAATCTTGTTCAATTTGATTAAAGTCCAGGGATTAACTAGGCCATTCTAATACCTTGATTTTTTTCTCTGAAACCAATTGAGCGTTTCCTTTGCTGTATGCTTTGGATCGTTGTCCTGCTGGAAGGTCCACCCACATCTCATCATCATCCTGGTGGATGGCAGCAGATTCTTCTCAAGAATCTCCTGGTAAAGGCCTCCATTGATCGTTCCTTCAATTATATGAAGTGTGCCAGTACCATGCGATGAAAAATAGCCCCACACCATGATGCCTCCACCTCCAAACTTCACTGTTAGTATAGTGTTTTAAGGGTGATGTGCAGTGCTATTTCTTATCCAAACATGGTGTGTGGTATGACAGCCAACAAGTTAAATTTTGCTCTGGTCTGACCAGACTACACTTTCCCACTATTTCATAGGCTTGTCCAAATGAGTTGTAGCAAACTTTAAACGAGCTTCGACATGCCTTTTCTTTAGTAATGGAGTCTTGCGGGGTGAGCGTGAGCAGTGGAGTGCATTGTCTATTGTTTTCTCTGTGATGATGGTACCTGTTGCCTCTCCAGAAGTGTTTCTGGAGCTCTTTCCGAATGGTCCTTGGCTCTTGGGCTATTCTTCTGACTATTCTTCTGACTATTCTTCTGACTCCCTGGTCAGAAATCTTGCGAGGAGCTTCTGTGCATGGCCTGTTGATGACTGAGTGATGTTGCTTCCACCTGCGGATAATGGTCCCAATGATGCTTACTGGAAGAGCCAGAAGTTTTGAAATGCATCTGTATCTGATTCCATCAATATGTTTTGCAACAATAAGATCGTGAAAGTCTGGGGAGAGCTCTTTGCTTTTACCCATTCTGCGATGATTCTTGTGTGACACCTTGGTAACAAAAAGCAAGTTCTATAAGCAAGTTTTATAAACCATCAATTTACTAACCCAGCTGATATTAATTGGCACAGATGGGAGGTATAATTACTTTCTAACTACTTATGGATTTGAGGTGGTTCCTTGCATTATATTGCCTTGGAGAACTTTTTTTTTTATTTTTGTTTTTTTTAAAAAGCTTGTTCAATACTTTTTCCTGTGTCACATAACTTTATTCGTGGACTTTAATGTTGTGAATTTTTTATATTTGCAGATTTCTTGAGTTAATACTGATGTCTGGTGAAAATTTCATGTGAATATCCTCATTGGAAATATATTTACTGAAAAAAAATGTTGATACTTATTTCCCCCACTGTGTAATAAACAGAATTTGTGGTTATGTTACAAGTTTGATCAAGATTTGTTCATAAAAGTGTGGTTTATTCGTCAGTGTCATTTTGTGGATAACCAAGTAAAGTAATTTGCACCCGAGATGTGTAATGTGCTAGCTCATTTTTATGTGAGGAATGATTTGTCATAAAAGCATTTGAAACCACAAAATTACATGGGCTACTTGTTCTCTGCTGAAATCATTGTGCTACTCAAGACAAAGGTGTTTATTTGCTAAAGGTCCTTTGTGCAGAAGAAAGCAGACAGTAGACTTTGTACTTAAAACTCATGGTCAGTATATCTCTATACCCGCAGACTTGAAACCAGACTCTGCAATTAGTATAGGGGTTGAACAGTGGAAAATCCTGCTCGTCCAGGGAATTGAGCAGGGCTTTGAACTTCGCACTATATGTGTCCTGTTCATTTTCATTCACATTCTCTTCAACTCTGACCCCAATTAGAGGAAAGTAAAAGGCCTGTATTTGGCTTCATTGTGCTTATCTGTGATAATAAGCTGTGTGTAGTTAACAGTTTGTGCCTGTTTTCTGAGAGGTTAGAGCTTTTTATCTGTGTCCCACAGCTTTTATATAATTCATTTAAATCAAAACTCATTTTAGTTAACAGGTCTCATTACACGTATGTCAAGTGGGCTGGACCAAATAAATCCCTTTAGTAAACAAGTAAAACATCAACTGCTTGAAGGTTCGTTGTGAATGCACAAAAGTATTGATCATTTATCAAAACAAATACAGTGACTTTGACCGTGGCCTGATTGTTGGTGCCAGATGGTTGGTCTGAGTATTTTAGAAACTGATTATTTCCTGGGGTTTATACACACCACAGTCTCTAGAGTTTACACAGAAGTAGTAGATGTGTCTGATGTACACTTCCAACTTCAATCTTATTTTTGTTGCTGTAGCAACGCTTCAGAGTTACATGCCTAAAGTGCATGCCTCATGTGAAAGAGGAACATTGTAACAATACAAACACAGGATTAAATACACCTATTAATACTTAATATTTTCACATATCTTGTGTGATTGGAAGAAAAATAGTGCTTTTTCAGAAGTTATCGATGAATGAATGTTTTATCCTGAAAAACTAAAATAAAATGATGAAATCATGCATGTTGCTGGTTGGGTTGATATTGTGTCAGAGCCAAGCTTCTTCTGTAGCTAATTTACCATTATCAGGGTTTAGCTCGTTCATGGTAATTGGATTCAGCCTTATGGAATGTGTGTGTTAAGGAATTCCTGGAGGACAGAGAGTGATTCAGTGTGTGAATAGGGCTGTTGTGGCTTGTCTTCTACTCAACAGTGATGGTGTGTTAGCAAACTCTGTTTGACCCACTACTATTTCTTTTTGCAACGTTCTATTCCCCTGTGAAACTCCAGTAGTTTAAATAAAGTAGATGTTCATCTTTAGTGTTTCAGCTGCTACCATTTGAATGACTTCACATTGGTTAGGCTTCTGTTTGCAAAAATGGAGCAATAACTTAGCATTTGTCTCATATTTAGTCATTAAATAGGGCCAGTGATGTGGTGGCTCAGTAGGGAATTAAGTCATCTTTGAGAATAAGAAAGGCAAAGAAATAGGCCAGTTAATTATGCAACCTAAAGACGCTTCTATAAACACTTTTAAATATTCTTCCTCTCCAAACTGTGACGGTCTCTGGTGCAGACTGTTTTTTTGGCTTGATGACATTATGGTGGCCAACAGACAGCACAGGGCTCTAAAGTGCAAGAGGGTGGCTGTGTTGGGAATTTGTATTCCCAATATATGCTGAGCTATTTTTGGGATGTAAATAGCCTACCTGTCAAAAATAACCATCACCTCTCGCACTGTACTTCACTGATCAAAAGAACAAAAAAAGATTGGGAACATACTCGGGAATGAACTCAGGACAATCCTGGCTGAGGAGTGTAGTTTGTGTTTCTTTTAAGAATCGCTTCTGTGTAACAGGTCCAATTGGAAAACATGCCTTGACATTGAACTCCAAACCAAAGACACCAAGTGTCAAGTTTAGAAACTCGCTTGTTCAACGCTCACTATTGTAGATCTGTATATTCTGCCTAAGGTCCTTAGGCTCATGATGGACTCTTTGGAGCCTCAATAGCTACAGTACTTTATCATCCAGTGTGAAAGGAGAATAACACTGCGGTGGTATTCTTCGCCTCATGTCATCTCAAGGTCATATATGAATGGCTTCTGCTGTTATAATCAAGATAATTAAGAATTGCCTTGTTTTGTAGGTGTTCCATTAAATGAAATATATCCAGTATTTGGGTCATTTTGGTTGTTTCATGGTTAGTCACGTTGTATGGTTAGACGGTTACCTCACCACTGACTTTTTAAAAATATCTATTAACCTTTTAACAGTGTCTACCTATTATTTATTAATGTATTTGTTTGTTTATTTATTTTCTCTCCCTAAAGGACTCAAGCAACCTTCAGTTCTCTGCACAGACACGACTGTACTGAAAACCCTTTGACTCTTTAATACACTACTGTTGTAAACACGTTGCTACCTCTGCTGCCACCCTTAGCGTGTTCATAACTTCATCCTTCACAACGGCTATCAAACTCTTAGTCACTGATCTTGTAATCGCAGCACATACCTAAACAAAAAAAAAAACACCTCTTTCTGTACGTTAGATTTTTAGATTCATTGTGCTTCCTTTGTTCACAGCCGCTCTGTCTGCCAGTTTATAAAGACAATATGATAAATACTGACCGTGTAAGAGATTATATGGAAACATGTTCTCAGAAATGATTGATAAGAAAGAAGAACAAATTAGAGCATATTTATTTCCTTTTTTGTGTACAAGGAAGGAAGGAAGTGCAAAGACTTTCCTTTAATCAATATTTGTAGACCAGGTTATCACACTGTGAAAATATCCAACCATAATACTCCTGCTTCTGGTATTTGTGTCTTGGCTCATGGGGCTGATAATCTGGGATGGGTGAAATTCAATACCGGTGAGAGTCAGATGTGTATTGTGGTCTCGCTCACTTTTGTATGTTTTTTTTTTTTTAAATTAGAAAGAGAATGCTGCTTTAGAAAAACACACTCCCTATGGAACAGGATAAACACAAGATGAAAAATGAGCTTGGAGTGTTCTTTACAACAGTGACTTAATGCCTTCTGAGGTGGATTCTTCTACTCTGACACTAGGAACTGCATCAATGTTCCACCTGAGCATCAGGCTCACAGAAATGCCATGCACGCCGTTCCTGAGAAGAGCAAATATTTCCAGTCAGAGAATGGCCCTACTCAGAAAGACAGAACTTGACCAGCAGTCTTGGCAACCAACAGAGCGAGTAAATATATTCTTGTTCGCTTACTCATAAGAGGTATACATATTCAACCCCTTTCTTGTTACCAGGCAACTAGCTAACAGCTTTAGGCCAGAACTAGAGCACCAAGTACTATGTTGTGGAACATGTTTGAGCCAATCTCAGTGAGGGGGTGGGGCATATGAGGGGGGAGTGAGCTGAGAAACCCCGAGCACTTGAGGAACGGCCAGCAGTTTTTGAGCACATTGAGAAGCACAAACAGCTACTTGTAGCCAGGACTGATGTGAGTTTGAACAAAAACTTTTGCTTTCTGGAGAGAAAACCTGCAGAGAGTGAAAATAATTGAAGTGTAGTATACAAAGTGTATGTAGTTCTTATATACACAATACACAGGTAGGTGTTAATTGTGCTGTTAACTTAATGAAGTTAATTATTAACTTGGGGGATGTTGAAAATAATGTGTCCGTTATTCAGCTGGTTGTGTGAGTGTACAGTATGTCCATGACCATGTTCAAAGTTTAACTGCTTGTAATGTTAGACATGTGAGTGTGGGATAGTAAATGTAAATTAATAAACCTTGTGTATATAGGATATAGGTGTTTATGTCTTTGCTTTCTTGCTTCAGTGAAGACGTTATATTAACGGGAGTTTCAGAAAAGTCCCCTGACTCTTCTAGTTTGAACTTACAGGAGAGTATGATTCCTGCTGGTTTATTTATTTAGGTTTAGAAGATGGACCATATAAAGTCTCTCTTTAAATAGTGGTTGATTACTCCCTTGGTGTTGAGTTCTCGTACCAGTGAAGGAAGAATAACAGACAGCTGTTGTTATATTTTCTGTTCTTCGAGCATGTCTTGTGAGAAACTGGTGTCTGTACGTTTTCATAGGATGTCACACTAACGTAGTCTCTTCTGAGCTCTTTTAAAAAGAATTTGACATCAATCACTTATCACATTCTCAGTTGTGTACATCACAAACCTCTGGTTGCACAATTTCAACATGTACCATGTAATGCGAATCACTATTAACCACAGCTGAAAAACATGAAAAAACACTTCTCCCCCGCCGTGTTAAAGTGATGGCTGCATGACATAGGCTTTCCTGTGCCAAAACTAAAATGTTTTTTATAGTTTTTCTTCTCCACAGAATTGACTTTTAAGAGGAAACTACACCCAATGTGGAGTACCTGAATGCTGTTGAATGTCTCGTTACCACAAAACAAAACAAAACAAAAACCATTGAGAGAGTCCAGTGTAATCACTCTCTTTAAAGGAAGGCCACCAAGAAAACAACAAAAAAACAGTAAAACTGCTAATGGGTATGAAATGTAGTGCAGTGTTTTAGCTGATAGTAAAACACTAGTGCAGAGCAAGCTGTGTAATAGAAAGCAGATGTGTGGTGGGGAGACATCCCTTCCCCCTGTTCCTTGAACAGACTTGTAAACAGACATGCCACACCCTGGCTAAGGCACTCACAAGTTCTTTGAATTCTTCCAAGTGGAGGCCATGTGCTTCAGCTTAAAAGAGGTTAACCAGTAAACACTTCTCCAGCTATAGAGTTCGAAGCTGTGTGGCTGGTAGATGTTGTTTCACCTTTTTGAGTAGTAAGCTGTCTGCTTTTTTTTCCCAGCAGAAAATTACTTGGGTAATGTATTCCACAAAACTTTCCTGTAAGACAGCATTAACTAATGTGCATATGACCTGTTTTCACTTTAGGTTTAAGCCTCAGCATAATTCTCTGTTTGACTCATGCTTCTCATGCGTCTGCAGTCATTTTGTGCTTGTGGCAACCTGTAATCCAATTTGTGTTTGCCGTTTTCCAGTTTACCTGGTTAGTGTGTGTGATTTCAGTTAGATCTTTAAATAAACTGACTAATCATTGATTGTTTAACAAATGCAGAGAAATTCTGTTGATTGTATTTATTTATTAATGTAGGGGTTGCATGCAAATGTATCCAATATATGCTACATGGAGTTTTACAGTACAATGGATGTTACTAGTCATTGTAACTGTGGTTTAAGCCTCAACGGTCCACAGTTGCAAGATTACAACATTTATCAATATGACCTAATTATGTCATTTGAATAAATTTGAAGAAAAACTACAAATCCCAGGACCACACAGCAATATGTTTTTATGGGCAAATGTGAGCACTACAGCATTACCATCATTCTGTTTTCAAATAACGTGGCACTCAGTTGCGGACAAAATTGCCATATTTCCCTAGCAAGTATATTGCATAAAGTTTTTTTTTTATCTTAAAATTGTAAGATGTTTAGTGAATTTAAAAAAAAAAATTGTTTTGAGTATCTCTGTGTCGTAGAGATGTTTTGTTAACTTCCCCAGATTTGCTTTTATTTAGCCCTCAACACCAATGAATACAGTATGCAGAAGCCTGGAATCAGTCATTATTTCATCAATTTATTGTCAACATTTAATGTGATTTTATCTTCTTATTTTTAAACATTGCATGGGTTTTTTTTTTGCAATGTTTTATATCGAAGTATATAGTAATATAACATCATACAGTCACTTTGCCATTTTATACCTTTTATCCCCTTGCTCATATGTTCTTAAATAGGGCCACAAAAACCCTAGACCCTTCTCTGATACTGATCGAACTGAGATTATGTTGTACTTGTGTGACTTGATATGCTGGTATTTTAATCTTATGACCATGGAGATATAAGTGGTATTATAACTGGAGTTCCCAAAGTAGCTAAATTCCCTTTATAGCAAGCTAGCTCACATTGATTTGTACATTCCCATGAAATGTGCTTCCGGTAAAATTGGTGGCCGTTCTTCCTTGTCTTCATCACCTTCATCTGATGAGCGTTGCTATTTTAAGTTATATTCCTGAAATATCTTGTTTGCCATGTCCACTGATGATATCACTAACACTACTATATTAAATGTTTTCAACTAGAAAGGGAAATTTTGTGTAGTGAAGACAGATGAGCAGAGTGATACAGACAGTGAAACGTCCCAGTGTGGTTATAGGAAATATTTGGAATGCCCCTTGACCAATCAAATTAGTGGACTCGAAGTAACTGTTGTATAATGTGCAATGTTAGACACTTATGTTTGAAGAGGATTATCATGTACTCATTCATTTCTATTAATCTGTATTTATACATTAAATTGCTTGCGATATGTTATTACATTATGTTATCTAGCACCATTTAGCCCAGTCAGTTAGGATTCTGGGAAACCAAAACATAGGCCTAGGCAGTGCGTTGGAGCTATCACTTGTGTGGTGGGCTAACTAATGAATTTATGACAGTGAAGGGGAAGAAATTCCTTCTCAATAGTTTACAAGCCATCCTAATTTGTTCAATCACTAGAAATGAACACCAAGACCAAAATGTAAACAATTTATGAGAAAATTTTGGTCATTTTGAACATAAATTTACTGGGATACATTGTGTTTTACACAATGGATTAGATATTGTTTGATTGGATACACCTGAACAGCCAAACCCTGATTATGATATGGTTAACATGTTTTTAACTTTGCTTAGTTTTTTTTTTCTTAAACCATCTGTCTTTTCTTTTAGGAGATGATGACCAGTTGACATCCAGAGCCACAGACATCTACAGCTGTTTTCAGCCTCTGTACTTCTGCATGATGAGCATCACTGGAGGAACACTGTGCATCCTCTAGCACTCTACGCTGGTCCCTTCATTCCGTCTCTACAGGTTGCCTGGGGACGGGCATGAAGAAAACAGCGCAGTGGTCCGGGGAAGAGGTCACCATTGAGCTGCGCATGGAGACTCATGTGAATGGCCATGCTAACGGCCATGCTGCCGGCGACAAGAGTAAGACTACGTGTAACGTCTTGGTCAACGGTTTTCATAAGGAAGTTGTGCGAATTCCAATCCCTGGCCCACCTAGCTCTTCATTTCCCACTGAGTGGGGCAAAACTGCCGTGGCCTTGTTATATGCCATCTGCTGCTTTATTTTAACCACCGTAATGATCGCTGTAGTCCATGAGCGTGTGCCTCCCAAGGAGGTGAGCCCTCCATTGCCTGATAAGTTCTTTGACTTTTTTGACCGTGTAGAGTGGGCTTTTACCGTGTGTGAGATTAATGGGATGATTCTGGTCATCTTATGGATCGTACAGTGGAGTCTCTTGAAACACAAGTAAGTTTTCTTTTAAAAATAATAGACACTTTTGAAGTCATACATGTTTCTCAAATGTATTGGACTACATTCTCTGGTGACCTCAGTCTTTCCTTTGGCAGGTCTATTGTTGGTCGGCGGTTCTTGTTCATTGTAGGGACGCTGTACCTGTACCGGTGCATCACCATGTACATCACTACCCTGCCTGTTCCAGGGATGCACTTTAAGTGTTCAGCTAAGGTACAAATTATTCTGAAACTGATTCAAGAGAAATAACAAAACATGGAACATCTTGATCTTGTAATAGATCATTAGGCATATGTCCATAATCAGTTCTACTACAGTGTTGTTATTGTAGACAGGTTATTGTGCTGTGACTGCCTGGGCAAGCCTGCTTAGGTAGCCATAATTTTATGGGTAAATCTTCCCACACCTGATGTAAAGGTTGTTCAATTTGGAAGGCAGCACAAGGTTTTAGCCAAATTTAAAGTGACAGAGTTCTTGTTGAAATTTAACAAAACAAAAAAGGTTTATAAACATTAACTATCTCAAGCTAGCCTTTTCTTTAATGTTTTGACTATAATGTTTGTTTGTAGGTTGTCAAGCTGTTGCTCTTGTTAAGTTAGGTAATGCCGGACCTACACTAGAGAATAATTGGCCCAGTTTGGAAGTCAATTCCCCTCTCCCAGGTGTAATGTCCTTTGTTTAGGCTGACGATTACGTTCTCGTATTATCCTCTGGTATGAGGTAGGTTAAATTCAATCTTAACCCCTTTGATCTGCTTACAGTCCAGTCGTTGCAATCATGATTTAAAATGTTTAATATTTATTAGGACTTCCGCATCCTGTCTCAAATGAGAACGCGATCTTTGTCAAGTATCAAAGTGCGATAACCAATGACAGCTGAACTAAACTGCCAATGTTCTTTTGATCTGAAGTCATGTTTGTTCATGAGAAATTCTGAGAGATGCCAGGTTCTGAAAGTTGGGAAAATTGGCTGCTACTCTTTTGCAAGCACAATCTAAACTCTTGACCAAAAAAATAATTGAGAAAAAATATGGTGATTTTAAATCATGCACTGATGCACATCAGTACCGATACTGATACAGAAATTAATAATTTACCTAATATTAGCCAATCAGGGATGTCTCAAACATTATATTTAGATCCGTTTAGGGACGTCACCAGAACCGATACTTCGGTACCAAGTCGGTACCAACATTCTTAAAACGTGACGGTACTTGGTTTTCTGTAGTAGCGTAAGTACAGTTGGTAATGAAGGTACCTAGGTTGCAATTCTTCCGGAACTGATGGGGGCAGCAAATACACGTAAGTGTTTTAGTCGGTCCACAAGTGGTAAAGAAGAAGAAGAAGAAGGCCTACAAGCACACAGGGGAAAAACTACAGATGTTTAGCTCCGCCCCGACTCGTTGAGAAGAGAGGTGGTAAAGAGTCAAAAATGGAAACACTTCACATTCGAGGTGGATGAGCAACCGATCACAAACCGAAAAGCCGTTGTGCAACTGATGCTTTCGTTCATTTCAAACAAAGCGAGGAAACACTTCGAATTTGGCGACGCACCTGAAAGCTGGTCCTATATTATGTTTGTTTGAGGCAGCTGGCATTGTGGCTGTGAAACCAGCTAACGTTATGCTCCATGCAATGTTTGCGATAGCCAGTTATTTGTTAACGACGCTAACGCATTGCAATGTTAAACTACCTCCTAATGGGCCACCATGCATCGCCATTCAGCCCGTGTCCTGTCAGCTAAATGTTCATGCGTTTAATAAATCTTTTTGGCCTGCCACCATATCAGTGAATTTAAACTAATGCTTGCATTCAGAATATAAGGTGTGTGTGTGTGTGTGTGTGTGTGTGTGTGTGTGTGTGTGTGTGTGTGTGTGTGTGTGCGCGCGCGCGCGCGCACACGCTTGTTTAGGAGTGCACCTTAGCACTTGTATCCTCCACTGTTTTATTAGTCACAGTCAGACAGTATTTGATAACTAAAATATCCCCTCTTTCTCTCTCTTTTTGCCAATATTAGCCAGAGGAGGATGTCCACCAGAAGATTTTTTATTTTATTTTTAAAAAATTTAACCACATCGGCTAGCAGTTTTCTCACCTAGCCATCTTTGCTGCAGCATTGCTTGCTGCTGCATTGCTTGCTGCTGTGTGCTGCTAGAAAGGAACTTGTCATGCTGAGTTATGTGATGTAAGATGTTTTTACAGTTTACTTGTATTGTAGGGCAATATTGTAGTTACTCTTCTGCTTTGATTGCGATCATTAATTGTAAAATACATCCAGATTGCTGTCATTTCGTGTTGTCTGTTCATTAGAGGAACAATGTACACTAGGCTCACATCCCATAATCTCACATGGTAGAGGATGTTTTACGAGTAAATGAGCATGGCAGTATTGGTTTTAATGTATTTCTAGAGGTGTTATATCTAGGGTCTCATGTTTTTCAGCATCGATTAGGATTGTATAAATCTTGTGTGTATTAGGAAGTACTCTTTAGTACTCAAGAGCTCATCGTTTTTAAAATGTCCAATGTTTAAGCAGAGATGAGAGGCTAGCAAGCAGTTGCAAGTGAACACATTACACAAGTAGAAATGATGACGCATGATGATATAATCTTGGTTAAAATGCTAGCTGCTGACACTGAGGTTTTTCCCCCATTTATATATAATGTATATAATACACACACACACACACACACACACACACACACAGTGCATCCGGAAAGTATTCACATTTTCCACATTTTGCTATGTTACAGCCTTATTCCAAAATGGATTAAATTAATTATTTTCCTTAAAATTCTACAAACAATACCCCATAATGACAACGTGAAAGAAGTTTGTTTGAAATCTTTGCAAATTTATTCAAAATAAAAAACAAAAAAACACATGGACATAAGTATTCACAGCCTTTGCTCTATACTTTGTTGAAGCACTATATATATATATATATATATATATATATATATATATATATATATATATATATATATATATATAATATAAAATATTCCCCTATTTCTCATTTCTAACAGTGAAGGAAATTCTGGCAATGTTAAATTTACTGTAATAATGGAAAGGTACCTGTTGGTTTGACTGGATGATTATAAAAGTAACTCGGCAGAAATGAGAAACTCGGCCTCAGAACCTGACACAAATTAAATACGTTGCAAAACGACAAATTGCAAAAGTTGTCATGTTTAATTTTTTGAAAAAGTACCTTTTTTATTAGAACCTTAAAGTGGTACAGCTAGTGCAGTTCTCTATTTTCTAAATCCTGTTCCAGGTTATATGCTTTGACACCAATAGAGATCCTTAGAACGGCACATCCTTAACTTGTCAGCACACACAGTACTTCATTTTTATTGAAAATCCTTTTCATTTATGGAGCAATGTCTCTTGAAAAACATGGAGGGGTGGAATGTGGGCACACTGCACAGCCTTCAGGGAAGCATTCAACACCAGATAGGCCGAGCCAGGCGCCCTTTTCACATGTTTTCCTGCTGAATGCGAGAGAGAGAGAGTTGATTTTAAGAAAAACATTTAACATGGGCTTCTTCATTGTTACATATTCATTGTTTCATTATACAGAGCATCAGTTTTTATTATTATGAGGGAGTCCACAACCTAGCCCGTTTGAATTTTCTTGAATCTGATTGGTCAGGTATTGATTAGTATTCTATAAAAACAGCTCTAACAAGTTCTAGCTGCAAGGCAAATCAGTTTTTATTAAGGCACTCGTTCTAATAAGTTATCATTTCTATAGTAAATTATAGAGGGACTTGCATGGTGAACACGCCACACAATAGTAACTTATTTCACAACATTAAACACAATTATAATAAATAAAATATTATGTATTCTTTAATAAATAAATGTTTGTTGGCAAATGTGCTTTTAGAGGAATCATCAGGCCTTATTATCATTCTGCTCTATTTGAAAGTCACACTGGTTGCATTTGACCGCAGGTAATTGAGGCTGGATTTCTCATTGTTAAAATGCTCATCACCAGCTCCTTTAACACGATACATTCTTTTCTGTGTCACAGCTGCATGGAGAATGGCAGTCCCAGATGTGGCGGGTGATGAAGATGCTTGCCGGTGGAGGTTTAACCATCACTGGTTCTCATCACATGTGCGGGGACTACCTGTACAGCGGCCACACGGTCATGCTGACCCTCACCTATCTCTTCATTAAAGAGTGTAAGCAGACATTTTCAATTCTCAGTTCTGCTCTGGGACAGAAATGTGATGATAGAGCCACCTTGTGTTAGATGTTAGCATATGAGCTGGGACTAAGCCATGTGTATCGCTTGCAATGTTTTCATGCAAAGCAAGCAGAAGAAAATGTCAGTCATTGCATTTTTCCTTAAAATACCAGTCATGGAGAGATGTACATTTCATCATTGTTCATTCACTTTTCCATCTCAGCCTAAGATTAAGTTTCCTTATGTATTTAACAAAAAACACAGATTAGAATCCCTCCATAAGACCACACTGTCATCTTTTTTTTTTTTTTTTTTTTGGTAAAAATAAAAACAAGTGCGATTTCACTGATTTTGAATTTCACTGTTTAAATTTCACGGTTTCACTGTGTCACAGACTCTCCTAGACGCTTCTGGTGCCATCACTGGGGGTGTGGGACGCTCTGCGCTGTTGGCGTGTTCTGCATCCTTCTTGCTCATGATCACTACACCATAGATGTAGTCGTTGCCTACTTCATCACCACACGCCTCTTCTGGTGGTACCACACTATGGCTAACCAGTCAGTAAGTAAACCTCAGCAGACATACACAGGAATTTGTTTATACAGAGATATCCAACTTCCTTAAAACACTGCCACTAATCAGTATTCATTCCTCCATGACATTGTGGGCAGTCAGTATTTTAACACCTTATTTTAGGAGTGACATGAAGACCACTTTTTTGTTTTGTACGTGAATTTTATTTTTCAGTTGTATTTAGTCTAAAAATCTAGTCTTGTATGTAGACAAATATATACTAATAATCCCTTTTTTAATGCTTTATATTAATACACCATTTTTAACACTAACAAAGGAACTACACTTTTCTGATTGTCTGGTGTATTTGGTTTATTTTGAAAAAACTTATTCATACTAGTGCTCAAACCATCAATGAGTGAAATGAATCTCATACTGAACAATATAAAATGTAAAGCACCTTATTTTACATGTTTGTGGATGTTATCTGGCCAAAGCCAGACCTGAGTAGCAAATGTTAATAATTATACCTGAACACTAGAGTTCAGTAGCATATCAATGTTTAGGAATATGCTGTTAAAATATATATATATATATATATATATATATATATATATATATATATATATATATACATACATACACACACACACACACACACACACACACACACACACACACACACACAGTGTCTCACAAAAGTGAGTACACCCCTCACATTTTTGTAAATATTTGATTAGATCTTTTCATGTAACAACACTGAAGAAATGGCACTTTGCTACAATGTAAAGTAGTGAGTGTACAGCTTGTATAACAGTGTAAATTTGCTGTCCCCTCAAAATAACTCAAAACACAGCCATTAATGTCTAAACTGCTGGCAACAAAAGTGAGTACACCCCTAAGTGAAAATGTCCAAATTCGGCCCAAAGTGTCAATATTTTGTGTGGCCACCATTATTTTCCAGCACTGCCTTAACCCTCTTGTGGGGTTAAAGGTATGTGTGTAATATATATATATATATATATATATATATATATATATATATATATATATATATATATATATATATATATATATATATATATAAAAATATATATAATATATATATACATACACACACACACACACACACACACACACACACAGTGTCTCACAAAAGTGAGTACACCCCTCACATTTTTGTAAATATTTGATTAGATCTTTTCATGTAACAACACTGAAGAAATGGCACTTTGCTACAATGTAAAGTAGTGAGTGTACAGCTTGTATAACAGTGTAAATTTGCTGTCCCCTCAAAATAACTCAAAACACAGCCATTAATGTCTAAACTGCTGGCAACAAAAGTGAGTACACCCCTAAGTGAAAATGTCCAAATTCGGCCCAAAGTGTCAATATTTTGTGTGGCCACCATTATTTTCCAGCACTGCCTTAACCCTCTTGTGGGGTTAAAGGTATGTGTGTAATATATATATATATATATATATATATATATATATATATATATATATATATATATATATATATATATATATATATATATATATATATATATATATAAAATCTCTTTTGCTATTTTGTGGACTTGTTTTTAGTCATCAATTGAATACAGTCTATATTTGTGTATTTTGTTAACATTTAAACAAGCATTAAATAATATATGTTTTAACTTTGTTAGAATGATGTAATAATACAGTTTATTGTTTTTAATTTACTAACTAATGCAGTAAATGATAAGGTAAAGTGTTACCGTTTTTTTTTTTCTTGTTTTTTTTTTTTTTTTTTCTTTTTCTTACAGCCATTATTGTGATTTGGATATTTAAAGCACAACTATTATGGTTTTGAAACATGCCTAATTTTGTTTTAAAGGTCTCATACAATAGATTTACATGCATCCGAGGTCAAAAAAACTTTAATGTGCTCATAATTTAAATTGCAGCATTACCTCTTTTCCCAGTGTCACAAACGACTCGTTCAATGATCCGTTCTAAAGGATTCATTCTAAACTCTGCCTTTCAGAGAGCATACTCTGCTCTGATTGGTCAGATGTCCCAGTCTGTTGTGATTGGTCTACCGCTGTCAGCACGTGTCAAAAAGGAAACGCTCACTACCATATCCAGTTTCAGCGTCGTCTGTTTGCGAGCAGCCGATGAAGACCAGAGGCGGGTTTTTTGTTACAAACCTATGTAAGTTAGTACAGGAAGTAAGTCTGGAATTACTAATGACTCGTTTCAGCTGTTCAGAATTGGTTCCTTCTTTTGGGAGTCACTAACTCCGTTTGTCGTGCGCTTTGATTTTTGAAACTTTGCAGACGTTTTTACATTTACAAACAGCTCTATAATACACTACATGAAAGGTAATATTTGAAAAACCGTAATAGGTGCACTTTTAATACCAGCCCATACTGCTGCAGGTGTATGAGAGAATCTGACCTTTTATTAATGAACCCAAATGCCTCTTCTGATTGTGCAGGACCTGAAGGCAGCGTCTCAGAGCAACTTCCTGTCACGCGTGTGGTGGTATTGGGTTTTCCAGTACCTGGAGCGAAACGTGCAAGGTGTTGTCCCTCGCAGTTACCACATCCCCTTCTCATGGCGATCAATACAGTGGGGCACAGTGAAGTACAGCAGGATTGACTCTGACTGATCGTTAATGCTCAATCTGAAGAGCGAGACTCTCAAAGACTAGCCGTAAGTGCCAGGTCATGTGACAAAGAAAGTCAATCCCTTTAGCACTCAGCTGCAAGGCGCACTGGTCTTTCAGACTGTCCAAAGCATTTCATTCTCACCCACTAAATGCATTCTCTCCACATTTCAGCCCTGATGTATTATGTCATGCGTGGTGTGTAATACACAGGGCCAGAGCGAATAATGATTGCCTTTAGCACCTGCCAAAATTGTCACTTGGTAATGTGATCTTTAACATATCGCTAATTTGGTAGATGTTCTGCCTCTATCCGTTACTTGAACATGCAGTAGTGTGAACCAGATACAGATATTTCCATTTGCTTTGAGACTGAGCCAGTTTGCCATGTTTGATGACCAATCTACTTGACCGAGTGGAATTTAAAGTTTACCCCAGTCAGTGGGTTTTTTCCAGACTGTTTGCTTCACCCAAGTGTAGAAATGTCCCTTTAACTGAAAACCCTGAAGTTTATTTTATTTTATTTTTAGAAAAAATGACTTGCAGGAAAGGAGACGTTTGAAGAGAAGTGCAGTTTTGTAGCTATTCAGTTAAACACAAAATTTGCAAATGTCCATTCTATTAGAATAGCGATTTATTTTTCAGAGTAAACCTGTCACATTTTTTACATGGAGAGCAAAAGGAGAAAAAAAAGACTGTTTTTGGTGATACAAACTTCCTCAGTGCCTTTCTTACCAGGATTTTATGGTCTGTGTGTGTGTGGTGTTTTTTTTTTTGGTTTTTTTTTTCTTTTTTTTTTTGGTTTTTTTTTAACTTGTGGTCTCGGTGGTACATTAATGTTGATAAAACCCCTTAAATCAAGGCAGAAATATCTGGCAGTACATGAAGTATGAAAAGTTCAGCAGTTTTTAAATGCTAGAACAACTTCCTTGCATAGCATTTTAGGTTGAAGGTATTTTGTGTAAAAATATGAAAGGAAACACGAGAAGTAGTAAATGGCTATTGCTGGTAGAAAATGATGGTAAGTGTAAAGGCATTAATAGATGTTAAGATTATTTGGTAAATTGGTATTGCTGCTAGGAAGTAGTGTCTACTTTCATTGTTTGCTTAGACCTACAATTTACGTTCACAACAGTTGTACGCAGGCATGCAGATAGGTCTATAAGATAAATATAAAATGATTAAGATGTACTATCTTTTTACTGTCCTCGTTTATACCAGCAAAGTATATTTGGTTTTAGGAAATACCCAAGACTTAGCATGCTCTATAAGGACATTTTACCAAATTTGTCTTTTTTTAACCAGTAATGACCACCAAGTCAATGTCCATAATCAGTTTTGATAATGTTTGTTTATTTGTTTGTTTGTTGTATTAAATTTATTTATTACCATTTCTCTAGAAGTACTCCACTCAATGGAATATGGGAACACATTTCATGTCATGTTGTTTTGTCTAAGACAAAGGTGTCTTTGGTTCTGCTTTAATTCCCTTCTATTGGACAGGAGAGTAGTTTGAGTGTCTATGTGCATTGATTGCTGGGAGTGTGTTTGATCATGTCTACCATGTTCAATGTGATTAATGAGCAGGTTCATACTTTGTTCATAAGCTGATAACAATGAGCTGTTCTGTACAACACATGATGAAAAAAGCTGCTAACACTTTCACATTTTTTTGTTAAATAAATGACAACCATTAGCACATAACTAAAATGATTTAGAAGTTGTGGTTTTTATTTCACAACGCATGCTGTCTGTTTGCTCATGAATGCACATCTCTGAACCCGCAGTGCCTTTTAAAAGATTTTGGATTTAAATATGAATGAGGCAATAATATTTATTGACTGATCAGTATACTTAAACATTTTATCAAATACAACCTCAGTTCAGGTACATGCAACTAACAAATTAAAGGAAAACCAGTGTGAAGTGTGCTAGTATGGTGTTGAGCCACAAGAACATCTTCAATGCGCCATAACACACATTCTCCTTGTCTCTGCAACGCTATTGGACAGATGAACACAATTCGT